>NC_059988.1:9168409-9471439 GCF_912999745.1 Papilio machaon
CTAACAGACAGGCAGGCATAATTTATGTCTGGACTTGATTTATACCTTTTTTTAAATGATAAATGATATCAAATTTGTGTTTCAGTACGTGGCGTCATACACGTGCACGTGTCCGCTGGGATTCTCGGGCACGGACTGTCAGACCAACGACGAGGACTGTACCGACTCCAGCTGCATGAACGGCGGCACCTGCATCGACGGTATCAACTCATACAACTGCTCCTGTCCTCCAGGGTCAGTTACACCACATTAGCAAAGCACATAGCATAAGTTTGATGCGTTTTCTCACTTGATGGCGCTTATTTACATTTAATTTCAGAAATCAAAATGCCATAAATATGAATGTAATGTTTCAGGTATACGGGTTCGAACTGCCAGTTCCGCATCAACATGTGTGACAGCTCGCCGTGCAGTAATGGTGCCACCTGTCATGATCATGTCACCTTCTACACCTGCCACTGTCCCTACGGCTACACCGGCAAGCACTGCGAGGCCTTCGTCGACTGGTGAGTGTTGCCGCTCTGAACAACTCTTTGTAGAAACAATCGGTTGCTTTCATCTCTATAGCTAATATACGTTCAGGTGCGAGAACATGCCGTGCGAGAATGGCGCCACGTGCTCGCAGAAGGGCCCGCAGTACTCGTGCGCGTGCGCACCCGGCTGGTCCGGCAAGCTGTGCGACGTCGAGATGGTCTCCTGCAATGACGCCGCGCTACGGAAAGGTAATACACGTCACAGTAGAACCGTATTTAAATCATTGAGCTGAAACCATGTGATAATAACGCGTTGTTTGTGTCAGGTGTGAAAATGCAGCAGCTGTGCAACAACGGCACTTGCGAGGACATCGGCAACTCGCATCGCTGCCACTGCCTCGAGGGCTACTCCGGCTCTTACTGCCACCAGGAGATCAACGAGTGCGACTCCGCTCCCTGCCAGAACGGAGCCCAGTGCAGGGACCTCGTCGGCACATACCAGTGCCAGTGCGCCAAAGGTTTCCAGGGTCAGAATTGCGAGCTCAACGTCAACGACTGCCTGCCCAACCCCTGCCAGAACGGCGGCACCTGCCACGACCTCGTCGACAACTTCTCTTGCTCCTGCCCCTTCGGCACCCTCGGCAAGATCTGCGAGATCAACGTGAACGACTGCAAGCAGGACGCGTGCCACAACAACGGCACCTGCATCGACAAGGTGGGCGGGTTCGAATGCAAGTGCCCGCCCGGCTTCGTGGGGCCGCGCTGCGAGGGCGACATCAACGAGTGCCTCTCCGACCCCTGCTCGGACCCCGGCACCCAGGACTGCGTGCAGCTCGTCAACGACTACCACTGCAACTGCAAGCCCGGCTACATGGGTCGACACTGCGATGCCAAGGTCAACTTCTGCGCCAACTCACCTTGCCAGAACGGCGGCATCTGCACCGCCATCCAGGGCGGGCACGAGTGCCTCTGCGGTGACGGCTACTACGGCAAGAATTGCGAGTACTCCGGCTACGTCTGCGACCCCAACCCGTGTCAGAACGGTGGCTACTGTCGTCCCTCCGAGATCTCGGACTACGTGTGTGACTGTCCCTCCGGCCTCTCCGGCGTCAACTGCGAGGTCGATTCCATGAACGAGTGCCTCAGCAACCCGTGCAAGCACCCGGAGGCGCGCTGCATAGACAAGCCCGGCAGCTTCCTGTGCTACTGCCCGCGACAGTGGACCGGAAAGGTCTGCGAGATCCACGACCCTCACTCCCGCGGCGGCTACGGCAGCCCCATTTCCGGAGTCTACAGCAAGAACCCAAGTTTGACCTTCCAGGAGTTGGACCTCGCATTCCAGCGGGAACAGTGCGTCAAGTTGGGCTGCAAAGAGAAGCAGGGTGACCACCGCTGCGACGAGGAGTGCAATACTTACGCGTGCGAGTTCGACGGCAACGACTGCTCGCTGGGACTCAACCCGTGGGCGAATTGTACCGCGCCCATCAAGTGCTGGGAGGTGTTCATGAACGGCGAGTGCAACGAGGTTTGCAACACGCAGGCCTGCCTGTTCGATGGCCGCGACTGCCAAAAGTCGCTCCAGCGTTGCAACCCCGTGTATGATGCCTACTGCCAGAAGCACTACGCCAACGGTCATTGCGACTACGGCTGCAACAACGCCGAGTGCAACTGGGACGGCCTCGACTGTGAAAACGAGCCGCCCGACCTCGCCGAAGGCGTTATGTCCGTCATCCTGCTTATGGACGTGCGCACTTTCAAGGAGAACTCGGTCGCCTTCCTGCGAGACCTCGGCCACCAACTGCGAACCACCGTCGTCATAAAGAAGGACCACCTCGGGAACGATATGGTGTACCCGTGGAAGGGATCGACCGACGTGGGACTTCAGGACACGGAGTTTGGCAAGAAACATCAGATCGCCTTCACGGAGAGGGGACAGTCGGGTGTGCAGGTGTATTTAGAACTCGACAATAGAAAGTGTTCGTCGATGTCCGGGTCCGAGTGCTTCTTCTCGGCGCAGGACGCGGCCGACTTCCTCGCAGCGACCGCCTCCAAGCACTCGCTCTCCCCCGACTTTCCCATATTCCAGGTCAAAGGGGTCACGAGGACAGTTGACCCTATAGACTTGCCCACCAACTCGAAGTATGTGTTCATCGGAGTTATCCTTGTCCTGCTCGCGGGCCTGCTCATCGGCGTGCTGGTGACGGCGCAGCGGAAGCGCGCCGCGGGCATCACTTGGTTCCCCGAGGGCTTCATCCGTAACAATTCATCGACGCGGCGGCGCACGCGACGCCGTGGCCCTGACGGACAGGAGATGAGGAATCTGAACAAGGCTTCCATCGGCTGCATCGACGTGGACATAAACGGCGGCCACATGGGTCCGCCACACTGGTCGGACGAGGACGACGACGGCTCGGCCCCGCCCAGGGCGAAGAGGGCGCGCGGGCCCGGGGACGCCAACGGCGCGCCGGGGGGATACGCGTCCGATCACACCGCCATAACGGACTACGAGGAGGCGGGGCACGAGCCCAGGGTGTGGACACAGCAGCATCTGGACGCGGCGGACATCAGGGTGCCGCCCAGTATGATGACACCACCGGCTATTGTGAGTAGAAATGTAAATTTCAATATAAAAAAATAGCTCCAGTGACTAGAATTTTGCATATACGCTTTTACAACGGTTAATAGTGAGCTTATCATACTGAGTGCTATAAGTTGTATCTAAAAGTATGTTTGTGGTGCAGCACGACGGGCACGTGGATGTGAACGCGCGCGGGCCGCTGGGCATGACTCCGCTGATGGTGGCGGCCATACGCGGCGGCGCGCTGGACGCCGGCTCCGACGCCGAGGACGAGCAAACTGCGCACATCATCTCCGAGCTGGTGGCGCAGGGTGCGCAGCTCAACGCCGCCATGGACAAGACCGGCGAGACCAGCTTGCACCTCGCCGCAAGGTATAAACTTCACTTAATGACTAGCAGATAACACGACGTTTTGTTGAAGCCAAGAGTAAAAAGTCAAAACTTATAAGATTTTCTAAACTAATGTAAATGTTTGTTTCAGATATGCGCGAGCGGACGCCGCCAAGCGGCTTTTGGACGCAGGCGCGGACGCCAACTCTCAGGATAACACGGGCAGGACGCCGCTGCACTCCGCGGTCGCCGCGGACGCTATGGGCGTCTTCCAGATACTGCTCAGGAATAGAGCAACCAATCTAAATGCTAGAATGCACGACGGCACCACACCTCTTATACTTGCTGCAAGGTAAATATATACAGAATAATTCGACTGAACATCTTCAAGACATAATAAAACTATTTAAAAAAATACTTACATTTTTCTTATTTTATCTTATGAAAACAATAATTAGGATCAACTAATCGATATAATTTATTCTAAGTTCCCAATAAGACGACTAACCTTTGGTTTCTGAGACCAAACAGTATGTTTTAAACCTTGTGTATTACACCAGGCTTGCGATAGAGGGCATGGTAGAGGACTTGATCAATGCGGACGCGGACATCAACGCAGCGGACAACAGCGGTAAGACAGCGCTGCACTGGGCAGCCGCCGTCAACAATGTGGACGCTGTCAACGTACTCCTCGTACACGGCGCCAATAGAGACGCGCAGGATGACAAGGTATTGTAACTAGTACCCCATCTATCATACATTGACTATTATAATTTCAGTAGCGCCATCTATTAAAATATAAGATCATAGTATGGGAAAAATGTAGATCCTTTAACAGTGGTAGATCCCGCAACAACAATATTTGTTGGGTACACGAATTGGTCGACCGGTGCAATACCACGACCTCACAGAAGATTGGCGTCAAGTGGAAGCAATTCCGCGTACAGTCTAATGAGTGTGGTGCCGGAGGCCTAATCTTAGTCCTCTTTTCCTTCCCACCCTTTTCTTATTAGGAATGGATGGGAAAGGGGAAGTGGATTTGGTGGAAGAGGGGACGCATAGGAAGGCGAAATATCCTCTTTGTGTGCGTCCCCCTCTTCGTTGATTAAAGGCAACGCATCTGCATTTGCGGATGTCTATGGGCAATGGTCGCCTCGCTATTGCGGCGAATCCAGGTGGCCGTTTGCTCGTTTGCTACCTTATGATATAAAAAAAATCGAGTGAAAAGAGAGATGAGGAAGTGGATTATAATAGGAGAGAGATAGATGATTATAAGTTAGAGTAAGAGTAACAATAAAGTAAGACAGATATATTTGAACGAGCTAAGAGATAGAGATAGAATGAAGTTAGTGACATTTATAGTAAATCAAGTTGTGTATTGTAGGACGAGACGCCGCTGTTCCTGGGTGCACGTGAAGGCTCATACGGTGCATGTCGTGCGCTACTTGACGCGCTGGCCAACCGCGAGATCACCGACCACATGGACCGGCTGCCGCGAGATGTAGCACAGGAGCGAATGCACGACGACATCGTGCGTCTTCTCGATGACCACTGCCCACGACCTCAGCACCATCATCTTCTACGTCAGTACTTCCTCCCACACTCCTACCCTCACACTGCTAACTATCTCCTATTACCTCTTGAAATAAAAAGAATACTAATTGTAGATTTATCTCCACAGCATCCCCCAACCCTCATCCGCAGCTGATCAGCCAGCCTACAGTGATAGCGGGTGCGGGCGGAAAAGGCAAGCCGAAGAAGGCGCGCGCAAAGCCCGGCCCCGACAGCCCACAGGACCAGCCCTACGACAACAACAATATGCATCTCGCTCAGATTCGACGGTACATTACCATTAAAATCAACTATTTATTTATTAAGGCCTAGTAGGCCTAGGCCCAGGGCGATGATAAACCAACACTTAACTAGAACTTCGTAATTAATGATCAAGGGTTAATAAATTATTCTTGTAGAGCTGGGATTCCCAAAGTGGTCGATATCGCTTTCCTAGGGGTCGACATAAACGAAAACTGATTTTGGGGGTCGACGAGGTCTAAAAATCGACCCCAATTAATAGTAGTCTGCTAACTTAAAGCATTGCATATTCTCACTCTGTCTTCTTCTATTGACCTAAGTCAGAATGAAAAATAAAACTCGGTAGCAGCTGTTTTAAGTTAGCGGACCATTATGAATAAGGGGGTTGATCTTAAAAGTAGGTAATTTGGCCATGGGGGGTCTTGTCCAAAATAGTTTGGGGATCCCTGTTGTACAGTATTTTAAACAACAATACCCCTTAGGAATCAAAGAGACGAAAAACAGAGTAGTCATAATGTATTTGAGAATTGGTAATTGGAATATAACTTAACTTACCCCTAACTTAGGGTAGGTTCATAGCTCCTCGGTGAGGACGTATAGCTGATGATGATGATGAATTGGAATATATCATTTAACTGTTTGTGCAGGAAACCAAGTGTAAAAAAGAACAACAAGAAGGTGGCGCAAGAAGTGCCGCAGAGTGTAGAGAGCCTCGGCTCCAGTCTCAGCCCAGTCGAATCGCCGCTGCAAAATTTACAGGTACATTACATTGAGATTACTTACTTAAGTCATACATTACATACTATTTATATTGTTTGTCTTGATTTTGAGTTAGATAAGACAGAAAAAAAAATATAAAATATGTTTTTTTTTTAGTTGGTCCTTCGAGCACAATACTCCATACAATATAAGTTGAAGATGTATTACTAAATTAATATAAATGTGTGTGTTTGTGTCAGGACTTGCCGTCGCCGTACGACGCGACGTCTCTGTACTCGAATGCTATGGCGCAGTTCCCCGGCATGGAGCAGCTGGTGCAGCACAAACAGCCTCCCAGCTATGAGGACTGCGTCAAGGTACCCCTCATATACTATGTACGATATAACACTACTACTTTATATATTATCTGTTCGTGAGGAACTAAAAAAAACTTAACAAGTAGCCGTTATGTTCTTTCAGACCATGTTTTATATCTATGCCAAATTTCATTAAGATCTATTAAGTCTTTCTGGAGATACCTTCAAACAAACATCATTATCCATCCATCCATCTGAATTTTTAAAATTTTTACTGTCACAAGAACCTTCTGAAAATAACAAACACAACAAAATTGAAATCTAGTATTGGCTTATCTATAGTTTACAGTTGTTTGCTATAATATTGTTGTTATTGTTACAGACGGGTCAGACACTGCAGTACGGCGGCGGCGCGCTGGGTGCTTCACTGTCCCCACCCTACTCCAACCACTCCCCCACACACAGCAATCACACCACTTCACCGCACGCATATATAGGTACGTATTTAATATAGTACGTATAAACGACGTATACGTAATTAACGGTACAACAAAACTTAAAATCTTTTGTCCTCAGGGTCGCCGTCGCCTGGCAAGTCGCGACCATCGTTGCCGACGTCGCCGGCGCATATGGCGGCGCTCCGTCACTCACATCAGCATCAACACCAGCTAGATGCCGCTACGTATTCAGCGCTGGCACATCTTAGTGAGTACACCTGCACTTGATAGTGTAACATAACAATTTTTGGAACGAAGTTCCTTATCGCGCGTTGTGAAAGGGGGCTAGACGGAAAAAATTCTTAAAAGTTGTCACGACACTTTTTGATATAGACGAATGAGCGCTACTTCACCATGGCAACGACGTGACAATATATAACGAAAATTCATAGAAATAAAATGTACTTCTTGTGAAGATTTAAGTTTTTTATTCATAGAATAAACATTGGTTCCTTCACTAATTAATTGAAAGGAACTTCGTTCCATCCGGGTGTCCCAACACACCTCTCAAGTTTTTTTTTTTTTATGTCATAAGGAGGCAAACGAGCAAACGGCCACTTGGATTTACTGCAACAGCGAGGCGACAGTTGCCCATAGACATCTGCAAATGCAGATGCGTTGCCTACCTTTAATCACACAGAAAAAGGATATTTCTCCTTCCTATGCGTCCCCTCTTCCGCCAAATTCCCTTCCCCTTCCCATCCTAATAAGAAAAGGGCGGGAAAGGAAATTCCAAAAAGATCTTTACTATCTTAATCTTTATTGTTGATATTGTCAACTAACTTGTTTATGTACAGGTGCGAACGGACAACACAACGCGCAGCTGCAGGCTGTGATGACACACGCTGCAGCACTGGGACAAGTGCAGGGACACCATCCTGCGCTCACCAACATGATATCTGGTCAGTATTGAAATCTGTACGAATTCTAGCTAGACCCAAACTAAGACAAGGACACATAGACAAATGTATGAGGAAATTCATAAATTAAAAAAAAAACACAGTAGAAGCCGCATTATTGCTTTAAACACGGTAAATGTAATATTTTTTTCTCACTTTCTAATTAGTTTTCATATATTACTAGACTAGCTGTGCCCCCGACTTCGTCCGCGTGAAATTCTGTCTTCGGATAGATTTTTTTTATCGGTTCAGTAGTTTTTGCGTGAAAGCGAGACAGACTGAGTTACTTTCGCATTTATAATATTAGTAAGGATTATAATCTGATTAAAGAACTTATTTTGTTAGTATTTCCGCATATGGTCAAATTGACCATACAAAGAGATATTATTAACGAGTCATTTTGCTTTGTCAGGTATAGGTCTGTACGGTAGCTGGGGTATTGGCGATACGTTCCCGACGCCGTCTCCGGAATCACCAGACCAGTGGTCAACGCCATCGCCTCAAACGCCGCTAACGCAATCGCCACATTCAGATTGGTCGGACCGCGCTGCGTTATCGCCAAACGATATGCAACAGACCAATAAGGGAGCAACTGAAGCCATTTACATATAAATATATTAATTAACATAACTGTAAAGTTATGCCACTTTTGACCTTATGGGAGTAAACATAAGGTTGATATTCAATTTGATATTATTTGTAGAACAATCTGAAAACATTATAAAACTTTTTTGATGTTCACAATTGTATTTTTTTGGTGCATATTTTCAAATAAAGGTGTTATTAATGTATTAAAATTGTAGTTAAATTTGATTTAGTTTTTCTCAGTTAAATGAAATGACATTAAAAAAATATATAATCTCAAGGTGCTAGTTGGCTAATGAAATAGACTGATCTGTATCGCCATCACAACCTAGCACTAGTAAATCTCTATAGGACAATAATATGTACGTATTTTGTGAATCTCCATTCTTTTTTTTATTTTATAAAACGCATTATTTGTATTGAAATAAAAAATGTTTTTATAGGAAAATTGTAACATCAGCAAAAAACATGATGATATTTTTCTAACTTTAATAATATTAATTAAAATTGCATTTTAAACATGTAATTGAAATTAACAAAAAAAAACTGTTTTTTTTTATTTTTTACCGATTTTTTTTTTGATAAAATGGAGTTTCACTAGAGTACTGATAAAATCGGATATGATAAAATGAATTGTTGTGTTGTTGAATTTTTTTATAATAATAAGCTTGTTTATATGACAATGTGTTTTGAAACATTAAAAATAAGCGGGAAATCTTGATGAGATTGTTTTCATTAACGACATGAACGGATATTATTTATGTGTGATTCCTTAGCGCTATAACATTTTGTACTTTAGTGTATGTACATCTTTTTTTTTTAATTCTAAGACAGATTGTTTAGGTTAAGTTTTTAAAACTAAGATTGACGCCTGACATAGTCAATAACTTACTAATTTTTTTTTTTTCAGTGATAATTATATATTTATTAAAAAATAATATACATAACTTTTATTTGAAATCAGCATCAATCTTAGTTTGTTTGATTTTAGGTTATTTCTTCCGCGCTTTTTTTAAATCATTCCAATTGTTTTCCAAATAAGTTTTATAGCGGGAAAATACAAGTAAATCTTTTAAAATTTCAATTTCAATAATTAAATACGGTTGATAGATTTAAATTAATACAAAATAAAGTAAAATACGAAATGGCCGTTTACCGTATACGTGTTTTGGTGGCGGCCATCTTATTTTTGCGTATTTTCCCGCTTTTTATTGCTCCAGTATCGTTGTGCAAACAAATGTACAACAAAGATCTCATCATTCCATTCTCGCTTTAAAAGAAACAAAATCCTTAGGACCACATTCTATGCTCAATTTGTTACAAAAAAAAATATTCCACGTTTTTTTTATATAATTAATTGTATTATATAAATGCTAAGTAATTTTACAAGTTTAAAAAACTTTCGATGTCAGAATATCTGCGTCTAATATTGTAAATATTTAAATTGTAATCTGTTTCTTTTTATATATAAAAATATATTTAACGAGTCCGAACTTGAAAAATGATCTTCGTAGTGTAATTTATAGTTTTTAAAATGGAATATATTTTTTAATCTGTGTCATTATTATGTGCCAATGAGCAAAGTTTCAATTGTGAAAAGAGGTTGCAACTGTTTTAAAAACTTTGAATGAATAAATTATGAATTGTAAAACTAATAGAATTAAGTAGAATACATTCGCGTGCTTCCTTTTAATGCATTCTTAAATTTATTGTAATATGTTCTTGAAATGAAGTTTTAAAAATATTTGATCTTAAAAGTACAAATTTTCATTTTGAATAATATCTATGTTGTCCTGTTTTTTTTGAAAGAAAGAAATCTCAATGACTTAGTAAAATTTATCACATCTGGGTAAGAATTTATATTTCAAGTTAATTTTATTAAAAAATAATCGGCCATTTTGTTCAGTAATAGTTTTTTACTAATGTTTTAAATTTAATTTACTTTATAAATAAACAAGGAATGGCAACCCAATTATTCAATAGATAAGCTTTTAATTTGAAATAACTTATTTTGTTTTAGTCAATTCACAGCAGAACTATCTAATAGGTGAGGTTTAGTAAATTTTTTCGTAATATTACTCAAGAAAATTCAGGACAAATAATGTAAAATCCACTTTGGCACATGAAAAAGAAACTTGTAATACGTGTAAAGCGGGGCACAAAAATTGTAAAGACTTTTCGAAGTCTCAGTGTGCCTTCAACCTAGCTCTAAGTATAGGGACATTGTAATTTAAACGACATATGATAAGTTCTTAATTTAAGGTTAATTTTAAGGGCTTGTAAATAAATTTTATTACTATTATTATTTTTATGAAATGCATTTCTTTGTAAGAATCTAAAAAAATTTTTTTTTGAGGAAAATCAATTTTTTAATTATTTTCCCCCCGTAAGTGACAATAAAGGAGTAATTTTTATACAATTCGTTTTATTATCTTCTTTCATATCCATAGAATAAACACAGTTTTAATAGAATACACAAATAATTTTTAAACTTTCAAAATCTAGATTTTGCATTCGCTCAAATGTGATTCCATAACGAACTGCAAAAATGTGAACAGTGGGCCTAGTACGAATATTTGTGACAAACTTCGTATCGTCATCGACAATTTTGTCAAAATTAGTATTATACTTTTGGTGTAATTTACGCTCGATAAATACACAAATCTTGTCGATTGCGATTCTCACAAGTATTCGTACTAGGCCCACTGACAAATAACTTTCGATAATTCACGTGATTGTCACATCTCAGTTGATATCCGTTATAGAATCCCTACAGAATGAATGTTCTTTGTCTAGGGGACTGATATGCTTTACAGATAAATAACAAAAAGTTTGAATTATAACCATGGTTAATCGGACAAACTAAAAAGTGGAGTCAAGCCACTTTTAAAATAAACGTCTCATATATAATTTATTAGATAATAGATGACAAATCCTTTTCTTAGATAAATTGACAGTTAACATTGTTTCGGGGTGTGTTTGTGCGCGTTGTAGGTAGGTGGCGCTGTTCTCATTTTTGTTTGCTATTTGGTAGGTTTATCAATTTTATTGTTATTACAAGAAAACATTTTTGTAAAAAAAAAATAGCATGTTTATAATTTGTATATTTTCGAACGAAAAGCAATCAGAATAATCAATGTACGAATCAACATAACTTTTCGTACTACCTTCAAATAAAATTATTCAGTTGTCAAGTTAAACATTGTTGGCTGGAAAGAATATTGTGAGATATATAAACATTATTGAATCCTGGATTTTTTTTAATTGTAGCACATGGCAAACAAGTAAGTGTTTTTATCTGTTTTATTTTTCCAATTACAATTTTCTGTACATTTTAAAAACAAGTTAATTTTACTATTGAACAAAATTTTAACCATCTGTTGAAAAATTCATTGTTACGATGTCTGAGGACGAGTATAGAAGAATTTGGCAATGTGTGGATTATTACACTTTGAACGCAGCTTAAGATAACCTCCATAATCATTACTTAATGCCATTTGTTATAATAAAAATCTATTTAGAATTTATTCCTTGATGACTCTAAGTAACTAGAAGTCCATTCTGAACATTAAATCTCATATTGTGTATGTGACCAGTGAGCGCAGTAATAACACGGGGTCCGGTGACGATGTCGTGGTGTGTGTTCGCGGCGACAGCTGTAGTAATCACTCTCACAACGGTGGTGGCCAACGTGGTGGCGCTACTAGCGCTGTGGCGGGTTAGTCGTGTGCCTTCACACTATCCCCTCATGAGCTTGGTGACAGCTGATCTGCTGGTAGGATCTGTTGTCATGCCTATAGGGGGCGCAAGGGAGCTGTTCGTATTTCATTTAGGTACAATTAATTTTTATTTGACATTTTTTCTTTTGTATTATCCTGATATCTATCTATATCTTATATATATAAAAGAAAGTTGTGTTAGTTACACCATTTATAACTCAAGAACGGCTGAATCGATTTGACTGAAAATTGGTGGGCAGGTAGCTTAGAACCAGGAATAGGACATAATTTTTACCCCGTTTTTTTTTTTTTTTTTTTTTTTTTATTCCGCGCGGACGTAGTCGCGGGAAAAAGCTAGTTTTCTATAAAATATTGAACGCTAAATGCATGTCACAATTGTTTTTCTTGTACACTGATTAGGGAAAATGGGATATGGCATTGGGAGAGTGACAAAAAGTTCTCAAGCTCACTAATAGATTACAACTAAAACTAGGTTAAGGATTACAAAACTAACGTCTTCCAAAATTATTAGTTCATTGAAACATAGCACGTCTTGTTTATCATTAGATGTGAGAATAAACTAATGCTTTACACATTATCATTAATAAAATAACTTATCAGATAAGACTCTTTGCTCTGTATGGAGTACACTGGACGTACTAGGCTGCACCGCATCAATCCTGTCTCTGTGCGCGCTGGGCTGGGAGCGATATCGCGCTGTGACGTCACCACTTGCACAGCGCCGCGACACCGCAAAACATCTGGCTATGATGGTTTGGCCGGTGGCGACTACGGTTGCACTACTCACTGCCTTCATACCAACTACTGAGCATCATGATCCTGGGAAAGCGCAGAAAGCTTGCACTGTTAATATTAATGTCGGGTAAGCAACAGTTTTCAAATAAGCGAAATGGATAATTTGGTCAAGGTCATAAATCTGTATGAAGTATGCATTATTTCCTGTGTTCCCATCCTTCTATTTCAATATTTACTTAATTGTTTTATTTCTGTACAAAAATAATACACTTATTTGAGAGATTTCATAACAAATTAGAAATGATAAGGCACCTCTATAAAACGTTTACTTTTTAAATCTCATTAATTTGAATTATGGATTATTTTAAGGAGAATTAACTATTATTCTAAGTATGTCTGTATCTTTCAGATACGTGTTCGGGAGTATTTTGCTATCATTCTACACTCCTGCAGTGGTGATGATAGTGTTTTACACGAAGATAATCCGCAGCCTCTCCGCGCCGCCGCCCATACGCGCACACCGAGGTCGTTCGCCAGTACCTGAAGTCACATCAATTGTATGAAACATACATGATCTTATACAGTATATGACCATACGGATTTTCAAGAATCTTTAATGTGATATGATAGAGAACAGGCGTATGTGCAGCGGATCAGTAAAGGCTGATTAATGTTAAAGTAATTGTAGAATTATTTTCATACATCTTGGGGGTCCAAAGTCATCAGCGCGCTATGCAGCGCCCACTCCTGGCGTCTAACTACGACCCGCTAAAACTACAATTGTGCAGTGATTTGCGCGAAGTTAACAACCGCTAAGATACCTGAATACTATAATAGTTACGGGGAAATTTGTTTAATTTCAGGATGTAAGGCAGCTACCGAATTTAAACATACTAACGCGTGCTGCCGCTCTCATTCCGCCCGATGCGATACTGTAAGAAGTCATTTCTTCCTATCATTGCTTACCAATTACTACGCTATCAGAAATATTTAAAAACGTGTTTTCTTAACTATTGTAGATTCGTATACATACAAGTATGTATTGTAAATTCTTTAATGTCTTTTTTAAAGATAAAGGATTAAAAAACAGGGCTAAAGTTTGGTGATTAATTTAAAATCTTTGTAAGTATATATGTATGTAGGGACAACTTCTCAGCTCGTCAGCGACGCGCCACAATGACAATACTGAAGCTGATGACGCTGTTCCTAGTGTGCTGGACACCGTTTTTTGTCATGCTACCGACTGGTAAGTAAATATTTGTTTGACTAATTTAGTAAACCATTCTCAGACGTTATAAATTGGTATCAACCAAGATGTTATGCTAACTTTCGCGTAATTAAGACCCCTTCTTCACTGGCGCGACTCATGTTTGTATCATTTCCATTGAATGGTCCATGAGCGCACGCAAAAAGCACACATATATCTTCATACTTACCGTGGGTTTCTGAAACCAAAATCTCCGTTTAAAACAATAGAAACTGTTTTGTAAAAAATAATGATAGGGTATGTTTCATACAGAGATTTTGGTCTCAGAAAGACACGGTTTAACATAATCGTTTAACACGTTCAGTGGACACTAATTTGCCTTACGAATGTTAAATCTATTTTTTCATTGTAGATGCGCTGTGCACATGTGTATCAGATTCTGTATGGATGCTGTGTACGTGGCTGGGCTACATGAACTCGGCCATAAACCCCATGGTATACGCAGTCGCCTCCCCTAGGGTTCGGAAGGCGTTGCTCGGCTCACACACAAGCACAACACAGACAGAACGATGATGTACGGTTGACGGAAGAAGGTTAGCTTGCAAATATACTAGACTTGATAGTAGAAGTTCCTTGCGGAAATTACCTTTTCGAATGCGAAAATAGGTTTAGGTTTAAAGAATTTATTCTCAAAAAGACAACAAAAAGTCACTTACATGAGAACAATATCGCACACTATACATAATACAATATGGTCGCCGTTCTAGTTGTCAATTTACTTTTTTACAACAATCTAAAATGTATTGAGCTAGCTTTGATTTAAATTGATTACATGAACTTAAATTTTTAATGGATGAAGGTAACGACTTATAAAGTTGTACTTCTTCGTATGTTATATTTTTTACACCGTAGTTAGTTCGCACTTTCGGTAGACAACCAAACAATGGCAAATACGAAACTTCACACAACCCTTACATATTACCATACAAACTTTCAACCCCTATTACCTATTGTTGTTATACACACTTGAACTAACTTTGAATATCATATATATATATCGAATTAACAGATAAAAAAAAATAGTTCCAAGCTCTAAAAATGACGATATTTCCATACAAGTTTTCATCCCCCTTTCCAAACCTTTTTTCGCATTAAAAAGTAACCTATGTACTCTCAGATTCTAGACTATCTGTGGACCAAATTACATTTAAGTAAATCGTCTCAGTAGTTTGGGTCTAAAAGTGCGACTTTCGCATTTGTAATATTAAGTAAGGATTAAAAAATAAAACAAATTTTTAAAATAAATATGCTTTATTTACATACATTCTATCATTTTATTCTTTGGTACAAAAACTACCCATTCGTATCGTGTGTTCCCGAAAATATTTAATTTTAAATTGCACTCGAAAAATACTGTTTTTTTTTTAATGAAAGGAATGGTTTATATATATATAGGAATTTGTATCAATAATCAACAATGTTA
Source organism: Papilio machaon (assembly GCF_912999745.1). Taxonomy (NCBI): domain Eukaryota; kingdom Metazoa; phylum Arthropoda; class Insecta; order Lepidoptera; family Papilionidae; genus Papilio; species Papilio machaon. The sequence continues at coordinate 9,183,765 of NC_059988.1, forward strand.
AAAATTATTTACAACCTAGTTTATAAACATTCAAATAGAATAAAGACATAAATCAACAACCTATTAACTAATTTGTGCAACAATTTTTCTATAAATAACTAATTTATTTTAAAAATTATTTCTTACAGTAAAACAACAATTATTTGATCTGCTTAATAGCAATAGATAAAAACAAAGAAACATGTTTCGTCAATACGTCAAATGTTTTTAATCTGTACATTAGTAACAGAAATACATAGTAATTTTTTTTATCTTAAATAAAGTGCAACATTTTAAATTAATAGATTTGCTAATATTTCAAGTACGACTTCATACCAAATCTGCATTCTCACAATATTATGCATATGTATTGTAGTTATTAATTTATTTTATATGCGGAGATAACTTTTCTATAATAAGTTCAACATTGGTGAACATTGTTGGCAGAACGAGCGGTGCTAGTGTCTCAAAATGGCGGCTATGAACAGAACAGCTGTTGCGAGGTATGGCGGATTCATTGTTGCCGCGCCGCTGCCGAAGTCCCGCTCGTCTGGGGAACAAGTCTTGCAAGTGCATCGCCCTGACAGACAGTATCCTGGCTCGTCTTCTTCTGATACACATTCCTAGTAAAAAGTAGAAATACAAGTGATATTTATTTTTATATTTTAAAGTTCTTATGACTATTGTGATATTGTTTATATTGAATTTTGAAGTTTAGGTTAATATTATTAGTTATAAGAAGTAAAATAATATTTTAATATATAATTAATATTAATGTTCCTTGAATTAAATACTATAGATACTTAACTCTTTGATCGATATTGTAATGGGTTCTTTTCTCTATTTCTTTTGTTTTTCTATTCAGTCTTTTGTTCCCCCAAACCTTTGGGATTCCTTTATCGTATTCAATACTTCTAATTTTTACATTACATTTCTACATGGACGAAATTTGTGTTTAAAATTTTACATAACTGAATTTTATAAATCAAAATATTGGATGATTAAGATAAGATTTGTAAGTTTATTTCCTTTGTATAACTATGATGATATTAAAATTGGACTAAAAAGTGTAATTTCTTTTAATTCAAACCAAATTGCGTTCAACCTTTTTAAAACGTCTTAGAGGATTCTCTATTATTTGATTAAATATTATTTGAGATCATTTTTCCATTCATGGTCCAAACGTGCGCGACAGCGATACTTGCGTCTGCTATAAATATAGGAATTAAAAGCCTAATGCAAAAATGAAACATAATTTTTGTGTGTACCTCATCCCTTCTGCACTCCTGTCCGGGGCGGCGGCGATGCCAGCAGTGTTGCGGTGTGCCGGCGGCGTGCGCGCTGTATGCGCAAGTGCACGCACCGCCCAGGCAAAGCGCCGCGCCTGGCGACGGCGCGTCCTTCGCACCAGACAGACCGTCGCACTGCACGTCGTATACGCACGGATCGTTCAGTGCTTTAACCGCTGCAAATAAACATTAAGATCCACCATAAAAGATATACCATCTGCCGACTCGTCGACGTAGTTAGTAACAGAACAGTAGGTATATGGGGAAATGAGAACCATTGTAGAAGTGTGTTTCAACTTTATGTTGTTTTTGTTTTTACTTATTAGTTTAGTACTAAACAAAATGTTTCATGTTATAATAGCTCACATTCTACACAGGAGTTGGTCTCCTGGTGTGCGACCCAGTTGTCCCGGCAGCGACAGGTGCCCCGGCACTGCAGCCCCACTCCCGCGCACTGCAGCTCGTCCTCGCATTCCTCGCCTAGAGTCGCGTCGCGTACGCATCTAAAGATTGTATAAACCAAATCAATACATAAAAATTGTCAAAGTCTTGGATTTGATGAGTTTTAAAACTGAAATTAAGGCTTTCCATAAGCGTCAAGTGTGTACCCTGTGTACTGGATAAGTGTTACAAATACCATAAGAAGGAAATCGTACCTTGTGCCATTATCCCTGGGGCTGTACTGCAACTGGCACGTGCAATATCCACGCACGCAGAAAGCCTGGCGTTCGGTGCCGTGTTCACCCAGGAAGCAGTTCTGATCTACCACGCACCGCTCGCCGATCACTGGAAACGAACAATGGTTCTAATATGAAAATTATGCAAATCATTGTTTACGAATAACCATTGTGTTGCCAATAAATTAAAAATTAACTCTTTTGAAAACAATAGCTTTTCTTTTAGTAACAATCTCTCAACATTACAAACACTGCATTGATACACTACTTTGTGTCATAACTTGCCTGCAGTTTCATAGCAGCGGTCGTCTTCGAGATGCGCGTTGGGTGCGCACGCGCAGACGCTGTCGGCGCACTCGGAGTGCACGCCCATAGTTGAGTGGCACTGAATGTGCTGCACGCACTCTTCGCCCATACGCGCCTCTGTAAAAACAATATTCAACTAAAACTTAAAAAATATGACCTGGAATACTGCAAAAGGTAAGCTGATCACCGAATCAGTTATGGATATATGATTGGCTTCAACTACAGAAGGTGTTTAACAAAAAAACAATCTCAAACAAAATACACTAAAAAGAAACAAAATAATGTCATGAAAACTTCTTTCTTTCTTTCTTCTCTCTTTCAAAAACCCTCTAAACTCTAAAGAAAGTTCTCTTCTTTCTTGTAACATGTCTATATTGTATAATTATTGTTATTTCGCAGTCGGTGTCGGCCGAAGTAAATAGGTGACATTTTATATTTGAGTTGTATTAGACATACTTACGTTTATGTCCCTACTTAGGCCGAAACCGACTCCAAAATAACAATAATTATACAATATAGGCATGTTACAAGAAAGAAGAGAACTTTCTTTAGAGTTTAGAGGGTTTTTGAAAGAGAGAAGAAAGAAAGAAAGAAGTTTTCATGACATTATTTTGTTTCTTTTTAGTGTATTTTGTTTGAGATTGTTTTTTATGGTACTTTTGAATGCATTTTGTTTGAAATTGTTTTTTTATGTTACTTTTGAGTGAATGTTGTTTGAAATTGTTTTTTTACGTTACTTTTGAGTGCATTTTGTTTGAAATTGTTTTTTTACGTTATTTTGAGTGCATTTTGTTTGAAATTGTTTTTTTTAAGTTACTTTTGAGCGCATTTTGTTTGAGATAGTTTTTTTTGTTTTGAAGTCGGCTATTTTTTTTTCTTAAAATGTTTGTTTTATTTCTCAATTTTTAGTGAATTTGAAGTTTAATTACAAATTTCCTTAATACGTATAAGGACATAAATAAGACAAATAAAGAAAAGGACTTTCCTATTTAATATGTGTGTACTTCAATTCAAAAACTAATTTAAAACACCAGATAACCACTTATCCTTTAAACAATGAAATAATTATACCTAATACATCGTAGCGTGCCTTTAATTTTGTCCAGCCGCGCGCCGCAGTAGCATTTTTCGAATGCGCGTAGTTTTTAATAATTTAATATCTTCCAAACTATTGATCAGAATTACATAGTTTAAAGGCTAATGTAATCTGCATTTAATACTCTAGCCATCAAACATATTTATTTGGATAAGGATTCATATCGAATATAATATAATAGCGCCGTAAGCTTACGACGCTGTTTTTCGTGTGTAATTTAATCGAAGTTTGTTCATAATAACATGGTTTTTGTGAGACATCCATAGATGATAGATATATGCCACCTGAGACTTTTATTTAGCAAATTTAAGGATCTATAATTACTCGATACATCATTTTAATGTAGGTCATATAGTTTGACCTACGTAAGCCCAGAAAGCAAATTTGTGCTATTCATTGTAACGCGATGTAGCATTTTTCGTTTCCGCGTAATTTTATTCTTACGATATCTCCTAAACTATTAGACAGAATGATATAGTTTCAATTGCAAATATAATCTACTTTAAATTCTTTTGATAATGAACATATTTATTTACATAAGGGTTAATACTGAACTTGAATAATAGCGTCAGAAATAGGGCATGAATTTAATTAATGTTTCTAAAGAAAAAAATGGTTATTGTGAGAAAACTATAAAAGATAGATATATGCTATCGCGGACTTTTATTTAGCACATTTAAAGAGCTACAATTCGCCATACATCATTTTTATGTAGGTCCTATAGTTTAGCCTACGTAAGCGCTGAAAGCAAAAATGTCCCTAATTTCCGCAACAAATTTTGAAGCTATATTCAAAATCTACTAGTCTTCTAGTTATTTAAAAAAAAAAACAAAAAAATGGGACCCACCTGCAAGCACTTCCTTTCGATTAAAATAATTTTTATCAAAATCGGACCACCAGGGGCCGAGTTTCGCGGTAACACACATAAAAAAAAAAAAAATACAGTCGAATTGATAACCTCCTTCTTTTTGAAGTCGGCTAAAAAGTAAAAGTTACCCTTCAGGCAGCCCTTATGAGTGCTGTTGACAGCTGCGTATACGAATCCATCCTTGCAGACGCAGTAGCTGCTCTGCCGACAGAACGCGTTGTCCGGACAGTCCATGTCCGCATGGCAAACGTTGCCTGTGCGCCCTGCAATATAACAACAGTATAATTTATGGAGTAATTAAAAAACTAATTTTTAATGACAGCGCCATCTAGTCATTCAGATCGTGAAGTAGCAATTTTAATAACTTAATGATGGTTATGATGACTTTAGTTTTGTGTAATAACAATTACAAGCAAATATGCCTTATCTTGCTTCCTGAGAACCATAAAGTTAGTAAATGGAAACAGAATTTGTGTGTTTATAAAATGATAAACTGATAAACTGTCGCGAATAAATAATTTTAAGAGGCACTCTATTCTTACATAGACTAAAAAATTCGTTTTTAACGTAACAGAAAATTATTAAGAATAGACAACTATTAAAATTATTAACTAAGTGTGAGGACGTCAACATATAATTGTTGTGAACAGACAGACGGATGGGCCGCGAAATTATCTAACATAACAATGGCAGATGATGTAAGCAGAGAAGTATTACATGTATTGTTTATTCTGTCGCTAACAACATGCTGAAGTATGTGAATATTTCGTTCCGTAACATAATCGATTTACGACATGTCAGTCAAATACAAAACGTAGTGAATCTACGATACAAATGGGATCAGGACGAAAAATTTCCATTTACAGCAGATTTAAGTCAAATTTCTAGTTTTCAACGTTGCGTGTTATTTGCTGTTTGATGTATATCATGTGAAAATAATTACATTTTTCAGAGGACTAGTTCTCACTTATTTTATTTTTATTTTATAAGGTGACAATCGAACAAGCGGCCGCCTGAATTCGCCGAAATAGCTAAGCTACCGCTACCTTATATCGACAGAGAAGGGGACACACAGAATGAGTATATTTTCCCTTCTGCCAAATCCCCTTCCCAACATTTCCTTATAAGAATAAGGTGGGAAGAGAAAGACGACTATGATTAGTCCTCCGGTAACTATTTACTTATCTGATTGACTTTTAATTCATTAATCCATTTTACACAGATGCGGTAGTTAATCAGACGTGTAACTACCGCAATCATGATAAATCTAATTCCAGTACATGTTTGATTTAAGCAAGATAATGTTTATCAGTAGAAGTGAGGTATACAACTGTTTATACTAGTTGTTGACAAAGCATACCTTAAGGTTCTTTCTTGTATCAATCACGTTCAAGGCTGTTATTAATTTTACCTTCTGTACATAAGAACAATTTTTTAACTTAGAATTTTAATGTCGTGACTATTTTATTACAACATATTGTTATCCTTGTCATTCTCTTACACAAAATAAAGACAAAAATATATATTAACTCAAGTTTCTAAGCAGTGGAATAAATTATTAAATCGATTTTAAACGGCTGCCTGTGAAATTACATTAATTAGTTTAATTAGCGTTTAAACGGGTTTACAATCAGTTATTCGATAATTACATTATAATAATTATTTATATCCAATAATAGTTGGCGCCCGCGATACCGTCCGCGCGGAATTTATAAAAACGTAATAAGTAGCCTATATGTTCTTCCAGATTATGTTCTACATCTGTGCCAAATTTCATCAAGATCCCTTGAGCACCATGACATCCGCATTTGTAATATTAGTAAGATTAAAAAAAATCATATTGATAGTAAAAAAAATACACATGCATTTTAAACTTTAACAATTCGAAATCATTTTAACGTTTTCGATAAATCATTGTTCTTAATTTCCGTGTTATAAAGGTGTTCGGCCCAGTTTTGTGCCCTATTGTCCGAGTGTAAAGAATCGATGTATCGGCTCGTTGATGGAATCGATAGGGTCAAATCGATTCGATTATAATAAAGCAGGTGAAACTATGGCGACCTAATTTATTCAGAAATTGGGTGTTTTCGATCTTTCATTAAAAATATTTAAATTAAAGTGACGGTTGTAACACCCACTCAATGTCGCACTCAGAACACTGAATACTAAACAACTTTTTAAGTTTTTAGTAAAAGAAAACATACACTAAGGGGCTCCCTTAGTGATTATTTCATCGACTGAGTGTGGCAGTTCGTTAACACACTTTAACCTTCCAGTCCTGTCATTTACTTATGTTATTTCAAGTTATAGTAGAAATTATACTAAACATTTTTGTTTCTCCTCCACCGTTACATCTCAATCTCCTATTATTTTAGGTTACCGTTATGATTCTGTGGCTTAGCTGCTATGGTTAATCAAGAAAACGTTGCCCTTAACGTCACAGATCATTGATCAAAATTTTACAATGAGAAATAAATCTATGGTATACAGATGTTCCCTATGGGGGTGTAATTTCGATTTTTTTATTATTGACGCAACACAGAGTTCATTTAACAGCCAGTGTTAGTAAATTGATATGACATTATTGTAATAATAAGAAGTATTCCTTGTTTAAAGTACTTACAAAACGTTGAATTGAAAGTAAGAGATTTCCATTGTTTGAAACATTTTTTAGTTTGTAATAAAACCGTTAAAATGAAGTACTAACAGCGAAATAAAGCATTCATTTTGTGGTCACTTAACTAGTGGCAGTTAAAACTATACTTAGTGTCGCAGTGTATTATACATATTTAAGTATGTGTTTTATTCACATGAGTTACTATAAGGTGTATGTCCCATATTCGGTTCTGATAAGGTAATCGTGCAGTCGTTGTTTGACCCAGTTAGTAAAAAGGCAGGTCGTGTGAGTTGCGTCAAATGTCGTAAATATAGTTACGAACAAACAGTAAGTACTAAGGACGGTGGTTATTAAGCTATTTTTAAAGTCACTACTTTAAATGGTAATTTATGGTAAGAAGCCAAAACAATATATCAAAATTTTATAGTTTCTGACTTCAACTATTCTTTGTCACAGTACTGCCAGTTTACCGCCATTAAACAAGACAGTATTTAAGAGTTTAACATATTTAAAATAATAATATATAGTAGACGGTAGTTTCTACTGATCTTTAGAACATCCTATTATATTCTGAACAAATAACATCTAGGTAATGAAGAAATCTACTATGTTCTGTTACGTAATGGCATATATCTGATTGCATTGGTTTTCGTGCTAAAAATACGTTTACATTGTCTATGAAAATGGTGTTGCCATGTGAAAATTAAACATCATTTTCTTTATAAAATTATAAAATAAGTAGATAAATCATGTTCACATCAAACATTACAATGTTGTTATTAATAATTTTAATGATTATGCTTTTTGTTGGAGAACATTTTCCCAAATTATAACACTCAGTTTTTGAAATTCTCAACTGTCAAATTAGTGTCAAAGATTATGCATCCTGCAGAAAGGAACATACATTAATGAATATCAAAAACTTACTTTTCTCTGGACCCTGCGCTAGAGCGAGCCCGAACAGGGCGAATATCCACAACCCCCACCCTGCCATGATGACGTCACAGTCCACAGCACAGCACAGCGCACCTCACGTCTACAACACACGAGATGAATTAAAGAAAACCTCTCAACAAACTGTGATGAGAGATAAGATAAATTATCTTACAATGATTAATTAACACTGATAGGAAAAATACTTTGGAGTCACGAGATGGGAGCCTGTGGTGGGGATGTCGCTAGTGCGTGACATCTTTAATACTATTGTAATTACAAAATTATATACTAAATGTCTTTGATAGATTTGTCTCCAGTCAGAAAAATTTCCAAAAAAAACACAACAATGTAACAGATTTGTGATAACTTAAATTATGCAGCGACATAAAAACAAATCTATTCGTCGTTTAAATACATATTAAATCAACTACGGAAGCAGAGCAAATGTTAGGTTGGTAATTTGACAACGCTCGAAATGAAAATTCAATTAAAACTTTACAATACTGGCCAGTGAAGTTGATCGTAAAATGAGAATAAAAAAAAGGTATTCATTACGGTCTTAAGTAAAACAAAAGGTACAGTCGTTACCAAAAAGGAATTTACATGAGCGTTAACGTTATGCTCTAATGAGTTTAGTTTCGGTTCACACGGAGACCACTGTTCCGTCGCCACCAAAATCTTGTATTGGAATGTTTGACAGACATTTGTTTTACGCCTCCCAATTTTAATCCTGACTAACCACAAAGTAAAGATAGTTTTTCGTTAAATTAGACATACTCAAAAATACTTGCTTGCTCTTTTAAAAATATTTTATAATTAGCTTCCCTCGGTGACAAAGACTTCGTCTGATTTCTTTTCTATCATACTAAGAATTTATGACACGTCATGTTCCGCCTAAAAAGATCGACCACGTTACATTCGTAATTTACATTATTTTATTGTAAATTAAGTTGTTAAGTTCTATAATAACTACATAAACAATAACTCAGTCTATAATCTTGAGATGTCAATAATAATAATACTATCAACGTCCATTATTATTTGGAGGTCATTCCTCAGTTATAATACATTTGCCCAATCTCTGGCTTACAACGTCACAATGGTAACGCGGATCGTGAGAAAAATGATAGTCATCTAAATAACATTGCTTTGATATATTAACGGAATTAAGAATAGAATGGATTGTATTTTTTATAACGGAATATTTTATTACTTGGAATATTATTAAAATAATATAAAATTAATTGTAGGTCAATAACTAGACCTGTTACTTGATGGTCCGAGTTAAATAGTTTTATTTGGGTGTACTTCTGTATTTATTTTCATAACTAAATTACGTATTCCATTCTTTTTCTGTCTTTATTTTATTCATCTTCCTATAATTTTCCAAATTAAAGCTGATAAGCATCACTAACTTGTTGTTATAATTTGTTATTGATGGATAATGATAAGCAAAATCTCTACATTCTTTGGTTGATAAAACAAATTGAAGACAGTAGAAAAATTACTCTCTCAAACACCTAAACACCGGTAAAGCAACTAATCTCGTATAAAGGCTGTTGAATAACATTTCGATGTAGTAAAAATAAGATGGCGAAAATTATATCTATTCAACAATTAAATTGATTTATTAAACTTGGGAGGCGTTTGTTACGGCCGACTTACGCAATTTAGTACAGTCGCCTACATTATAATTATGTATTATTTTATAGCCGATACTTATTATTAGACAGTGAGGTATTAAAAGTGTCGCTTCAGGCTCAAATAAACCGAAATAAAAGACTTAAGCAAGGGTTATAACTGTTATTACAAACTCGATCTTTTCTCTAGCTGTTACTGTAGAATCTCAGATTAACTAGCAAATTATGACAAATTCCCCGCAGCCAAAAGATTCGGACCAAAACAATTGCTCTCGGCGAGTGTTTTAAATAACGTTTTTTTAATGTTAAACATTTTAGTACGCGATTGTACCTGCGTCATCAAACGGAACGAATAACGAATTATCTCGCGTAGGATCGTGACCGACGATAGCGGCCTCGGAGCATCATCACGCTCTACTCAAAGGGCACCGGCAGTATCTGATGTACATTTCATTTCTTATCATCTATCAAAGTTATTCTTTAAAATGAATAGAGTAAATCAAAGAATTGAAACGTCAATAGTGTAATGGTTAAGGTAATGAACTATCAATAATAAGGTTTTGAGTTCAAATCCTATGTTCGCACTGTGTACTATAACTTACATTTAAGTTCAATTAAAATGGTCAGAAAAAATAAAGATGATTTCGTTGTTCTTGAACTCTATTTCAAGTGTGCTTGTGGCAGTGTGACAGATTATTTTTTAAGTATTCCTACACTGAATGTTTGTAAAAATATAGGTTGCGAAGGATTCAGCAATCAGCAAGCGTGTGTCGTATTTCGCGCGGTCAGTTCGTATGCCACACTTCGCTGGCCGAACATAACCTTCTTTGCTTAGGGTTGTCAAAAATCATTTGCAAAATAAATATCCTTACAACAATCAATATAGAATTTAAATTGTATTACGGAAACACATCGATCTCTTTATGTTTTCATTCCAAGGCATCAGCTGAATTCACACGTACATACAATCTGTTAAATGATAATATCTCTTACACAATAAATCATTAATACTTGTAAATGCATTTTTTTAATCACGTTTTTAATTGATGCGTGTAAAAAATTTCTCTATTTGTAAAGTACTGAAATTTGAAGTTTAATCAGTAATAAAAATCTTCTTACATCCTATTGAAATTGAAAACAATCGATTGTAGATCATAAAATTTTAATACCTAAAATTATTGACAACCCTATAATGTGACAAACAATTGGATTCACATAAAACAATCCTCCATTGTGGGTAGTTAGGCGGCGTAACGTGCTGTATGAGAACTCCCGCTTCTACTCAACAAATGGGATACAAACGATTCGACCATAGAGCTTTCTTTGTTCCTCTACATCACATTTGCAATTGATCTATCTCTACACGTACTTAGTTTTTATAGCCTATGCCTTGATGTTTGAAAATAATTAATAATATTTGTAAATTTGTAAAAAGCGTTTAATATGTTAAGGACGTTTTGTAGAGTGACAGAATACAAAAATTTGCAACAACAATTTTCCAGACATATCTTTGGGCAGTGGAACCTCACTGTTTGATATATGTTACATCATATATTAGATAGTTAAACTATAAACAGATACATATGTGACACAGTTCATTAAACCGACTTTATGCAAAGAATTGCAATAGCATATATATTGAGAAAACTTCATGCAACACCGATGCGTTGCGTGAACTTTTCCCGGTCTCAGCTTACAGCGTATTGGATAACAGGTATGAAGGTATTGCCAACAAGTTACATATAAATCTAGATTAAGTATTCAATAGTGATAATAAATAAAAAATGTTTTAACGGAGGAAAGTGACACGCATGTCGTTTTTGCAATTTTATACGCCCTCTACAACAGATAATATCCACAACAAAGAAATATGTATTTGTAAAGATAGAGGAAGTTAGATGTCTGCTCTGTTATTTTAATAATTCGAGATTTTTGTTGTACTATGTGTTGTGTTGTGCTCAGGGGTTAAGCACTTGACTTGCAATCTGCAGGTCCTGGGTTCGAATCCCGCCATGTACCAATGTGTTTTTCGATTTTCGATTTACATATGTACATTTATCCGACGTTCTTACGGTGAAGGAAAACATCGAGATGCAACCTGCACATATCTGAGAAGAAATTCAAGGATATGTGTGAAGTCAACCAACCCGCACTTGGCCAGCGTGGTTGACTATGGCCTAGTCACCCCTAACTTGGGGTAGGCTCCGAGCCCCTCGGTGGGGACGTACAGTGAGCTGATGATGATAGATTTCCAATGAATTTCGTGTGACATTTAGCCTATACAAATTTTAATTGTTCATTATATAGGTATATGAGATTAAACCAGTTATTTACTAGTTACGTATAATTTTTTCTGCGAAAATAAAGGTCATAGTTATTTATTGCATTCCATTGTGTTGGCAAAACTGTAGACACTATTGATATAATGTAACAGTAAGGAGGTTATTTGCTTAAATTTAAATACTTCTTGGTTAAATACCATCTATATAAGTAAAAAAGAAATAAACTGTACTCGAACAGTTGCAATCTAACGTCAAAATTCTTGCCTATTTCACGGCTTGAAAGATTATCTTCGCTGATTTGCGTAGTTTCTCTGAATTTTTACGAAAAAAACTTTCTAAAATTACCGCTTCCGCTGTGATGCTGTGTTCGCGTGAGAGCCGCCGCTTGAAATTATCCATGCACTCTGCGATAGGGCTGCCAACTTACACTAAAAATGACTTCTCGTGACAACCCTGGATTCTTTAACTGACGATGAAAATAAATGAAAAAAACATCTTGTTTCACTTTGTCTCCGAAGACATGTCAATGTCGAAAGCGTAGCCTTGTTGTACGCAAACCTAAAGAATTCGGATCAAAGTGAAAGAGATGACATCCTCAGGTATGGGCCTTTAACTCAGGAGTTTACCGAATTGACACGGCGGCTGCTGCCTTAACCGAAACACAGTACTACAAAATCAAAATTTGTTTTAGTTAATTATATCATTGTTATCACTCTTACTCCGTCGTAAAATATGACAAATCAGTATGTTTTACGTCAATGTTTCAGCAGGCGAAAGACACAGTCAGTATCAGAGATACACGACAAGAAACACTTGACTGTTATAATATTCAACAGTTTACTAACTTCCACACCCTAAATACACTGTTACACGGAACAAACTAACTAATACATAAATAATTCGCACGAGTTAACACAATAGGACAACAAACATGGCAGCCGTCAAGGTCGCCGCAAACATTACCAAAGTCACTGAGTCAACACGTTACATAATAGTAGCTGTTTTAAAATATAACATACCGCATGTCTCGTAAGGAAAATGAAGAAAAACTTGTATAGCGAAGTAACACCGTAAGGAGACATTGACTAGATTTGAAAAAGGACTACTTTCAAGCGTTCGCGTAATGGAAGCCTAGTTTAGCTCATGGTCGCTAGTAATTGAACCCTAAACTGCGAAAAAAAATTGACTCTAAAGGTGCAGTTTAAGGGCGCCTAGGATACCTTGAAAGCTTACAAGATTTCAGGTTCTAATAATCAAAAAGTATGACACGATAACCCTCATTAGAAAAACATCCCAAGAAGCTTGGTAAACAACCCTAAGAAGATTTGGTAGGATGTTGCATAAAATTAAAACAAAACTTTTTATACCACAGGAGGCCAATAACGAATCAAATACCCTAAAACAGTTTTGAAGGTTTAAATGTAAAAAACATAGATTAAGGTTTGCATCGCAGTACGACACTGAATAAATAAAATGGTGTTCTAGACAGGTCTTACCTTGTAGGACAATTTGTAGCCACTTTATATACCGTTGACGAGTATCGGTTAATCATACATCGATTACAGGAATACAAATAGGTTATAGAAGGACGTATCTCTGAGACCAAAAACCTCGTTTAAAACATCTTGTCATCTCTGTTTTGTAAGAGAATTACGATATGTTTAATACAGAGATTTTGGTCTCAGAAACCTACGATTAGTCATTGTAATATATTATTATTAGTGATAAAAAATTAGGTCTATTTGGTTATCTATATATATAAAAGAAAGTCGTGTTAGTTAGACTATTTATAACTCAAGAACGGCTGAATCGATTTGACTGAAAATTGGTGGGCAGGTAGCTTAGAACCAGGAAACGGACATAGGATAATTTTTACCCCGTTTTCTATTTTTTATTCCGCGCGGACGGAGTCAAGTACAAAAGCTAGTATAATATAAAATTCGATAACGGTATGTCGAAAGTAATTCGACCTCACTCAATGTAAGGAGAGCACGCGCATAAAGTGCGCATAAAAATGTTGTTGACTGCATTCGCACCCTGTGTGTGGTCAGTGACGCAACATTATGCAGTAAAATGACTGATGAATGAATGACTCACAATTATAACTAAAAATGTCTCTATATGTAGAATTACTGTGCTTACAACAATCTGTTGATTTCGTCCTTAAATGTGTACTTACTTAGGCTAGAGATGTCTCTTGAAATCTAGCTAACAGTCGAAAAATAGTTACATCTCTCATGAGGTCTTTGAAACGATTAAGCGAAATAACATTTCATACTATGTCCTCTTTTGTTTAACACAAAAGGACACCACTGAACACAAAGAAATAAATCATTACCTTTTAAAAATAAACACAAATTTCCAGTCAAATCACACAATAAAAGTAATTACACACATTTAAAACACATTCACAGGTGTAAAACACATAATGCTTGAAGGTTTGTATTTTGTTTACACACTAGCACGTCTTCAAACACTGTCGATGTGTGGTTGATAACTGATTGTATTATCATTAAAATGATAACGTAAATAGTTTCCGAATCATTGATTAATCATTGTAATGATATTTTATTGTACGATACCCTCTTGAACAATTTGTTGATACAACGATTAAAATTTGATTTGTACAAACAAAAATCTATTCGTGCCGTAGATTTCTGAGACCAAAATATCCGTTTAAAACTTATTGTTTATGTCTATTTTGTAAAAATAGTGACCGGGATGACGATATATTATTTTATAGAGAGATTTTGGTATCAAAAACCCATGGCTAGTGATGTAGTGTAAGTAGAGTTAAAATTATAAGATAAATAAATTTTAATTAATCTATCTTACTAATATTATAAATGCAAAAGTTTAGATGTATGGATGAATGGATGGATGTTTGTTAGAAGGTATCTCCAGAACGGCTCTACAGATCTTAATGAAGTTTGGAACAGATGTAGAACAAAGACTGGTAGAGCACATAGGCTACTTATTTTTTTTTATTGTGTGCGAACGGAGTCGCGGGTTATAGCTATACTTAAAATTAGAATAATTTCACCGACATACTATTTAATACACTCAAGTACTAGCTTTTGAAGATTTTGTCACAGTAATTTATTTTGTAACCAATTAAATCGCAGCTTGCTGTTTATGCCATTGCATAAATAATTCTGCTTTGGATTGGTATTAAATATAAGTACAGCAACACTGAACAATGCGATCTTACTCGGTGCGACATATTCACGACTTTATTGGAAAGTGGATCACGCACTGTGTCGCAGTACCATCGGTTTCTAGAACATTCATACAAGGTCGCACACTCGCATCCTGTTCGGATAGCCTCAAGGGGTTTAACTACATTGCTATCAAGCCACAAGGAAGCAAGATGGCGGAGTACAAGGTTTGACAGTTAGGCTACTTAAACTCAGTTGTTTTCGAGAATACAGACTTAAGTAAATGTTTATGACATTAGATGGTTAAAAGATGTCTGCAAATGAAATCGAAAGAAATTATTAACGCATACTAAAAGGGAAATAAGGACTTTAATAAGGTTTAAAACTGTACCGTGCAACAAAAACAGTAAACGTCAGTGTCATATCGTTTTTCCTGCCAATTTACGTAACTCAGATAAGCGAACATGCGATGTAAATACGAAGGTTAATGAAGACGACCTGTGGGCCTAGTACGAATACTTGCGATAATCGCCTTCGTATCGCCATCGTCATTTATGTCGAAATTAGTATGAGATTTTTGTTGTGCTTTACGCCAGATACGTTGGACAAATTTGGTCGATCGCGATACGATGGTGTTTGTGACAAATATACGTGCTAGACTCTCTGATCTGTATTAGTTATAGTTTAAAGTGCTTATAAAACAAGCTTAGCTATTTGAGTTAAAGAATTTAATTAGGTTATCTTAAAACCGGTACGCGTACCAAAACAAATTGTTATATGGTAGTTTACAAAAATAGAAGAATCTCTTATAATCGTGTGTAAATAACAAAACGCAGAACCAGTATTAAGACACTTTCATCACCTCGACGAACGATTGATGTACTTATTGACCGACTGACCGGTAACACTGCAATCGGGTGACCATAATTTTGTTGGACAAACAAATAGATTTTCATATTAAACTAGCAAATACTCGATGCTTTGTCACACTAAGACAAATTGCAAAATTTCATAAGAGAACTGCAAAAAAAAGTTTTCGAAGATCCTCTTGGTTTTTTAATTAATTTAATGACATACATCAAATCCGTAAAATAAACGAGTTAATGGTAACTCTAGTTCAACATAAAGATGATAGTGGAAGTTGACAAACCAGATATCATCGATAACAGTGGCAAGAATTTGTGTCTGCGAAAGTTACTTGCAGAATAAGTTTTTTGGCAATTTTATTGATAAGGAAAATAATTTTTTTTATAAGTAAATATTTTAAATTGAAATTGACATACTATTTTTGTTATTTATCTTACTTATAAATTGTTTTTTTTTTTTCTGAATAAAAAAACGAAAACGTATATGTGCAAAGATGTAAAAAAAAAAAAAAACAAAGCAAACAATTTTTTAAATTACACAATTATAATTTTACATTTCCTACAATTTCGGTAAAATATTTTTTTAATCTGCCTAATCGTACTTAAGGATTTTAAAAAAGGAGAAATCCCCTGCATCCCTGGTGGGGATCGAACCCACGACCTTTGGATTAGAAGTCCAACGCGCTATCCTCTGCGCCACAGGGACGACAGCAGTGTGTGTGAAATTGCGTTACATGTGCTATTTAAATTCCACACGCAATGAGTAATACATTCGATACGATGACGTCATAGAACACACATTGAAACATTATGTTTTATTTGAAAAGGTATTGTAATGCTAATGTAGTAGTGATTATATTCCTTTGTTCAAACTTGGTTATGTAGAGGTACATGGTGGTAGCAGACACGTATTTTATAGCAATTTTATTTTACTTTAAAATACAAAATGAATACACAATGACTAAAAATTTTGATTCACCTCTTTCCATCGTTACATAATCTATGGAGCAAGTCGATTGATAAGCTGTCAATTTGAAAAGAAGTACATAAAAATGTTATATCATTATCTATGGCCGCAGGAATATTAGGAAAGGGATAATTACTTGTTTTGACGGAATTCCAACAATGGAAACGCACCAGAAAGTTATTTCCGAACGCAATGCACTATATAACAATGTTGCGTGGCACTCGAACGAAAGTATAAGTTTTGTTCGTCATATTTCCCATGGCGATGGCTAGACACAGCAAAACGTTCCGCAAACCAGTTCCGAAGTTACGAGGAAGAGGTCTCGAATTTGTAATGCTCAAGTTCATTGCTTTGCAGCTCCCAAGGCGAGACGAATACGACGCATTTACTAAACTAGTTATTTAAATTGGCACAGAAAACTTTAATATAATTAAAATTTAGCACTTGAAGATGGAACGCACATTTTCAACCTAATATGTAAGTTTAGTAGAAATATTTAGGTGTATTTAAAATACCATTGCATTAAATAATTTGTTTAAAATCTTAAAGGATACTTCCTTTTAAAATTACAAATATTTTGTAACAACTACAAATAAAGTAAAAAAGAAACACACCATTAAACTACCAGTTTGAAAAAACTACACAAGATTCTGCCAAACTAAGACAAAATAGTGATGTGTCGAAACCGTAACAAAAATTATTGACAAATTGCACCGATACCTTTTTTGTAAACGGTACACATCGGTTATCGAAATAATAAACAAAAGAAAAAATAATCTTACTATGTCAATAAAAAATAAACAAGTAAAGCCCGTAAAGCCAGTAAATGGTTGGACATTATTGTTTTATTTTTAGTCAGTCTACTATTTTACTGTCTTATTTTAAATTTATTTTATTACTTTATCCTTATAGCTTTGTCAGCTCATAAACACTAGCAGTATTCAATTATTTAAGTAACGACGTGGTTGAAAATATTAATGACAGTTACATTTTAAACAACCGGGACATGCGGATAGGCATTATTATATTCATCAGAAAAGAGACTTCATAAGACTTCTTCGCATATCCATAAGTTGTGGATTTTATTAGTTCATTTTACCTCATTTACTCTTGTTTTACTAGATCTTGTTAACATTTTTAGAATCCTGAACTTCACAGGTAGACTTCGAATAATAAATAATTTAATTATATTTGATGGTAATTTAAATTTGACGCAAGTATTTTGGCAATGGAAACTTACGTTAAATTAAAATCCGCCATTCTCTTTTTTTTTTTTTTACCATTCT
The DNA here is from genome assembly GCF_912999745.1 of Papilio machaon. NCBI lineage: Eukaryota > Metazoa > Arthropoda > Insecta > Lepidoptera > Papilionidae > Papilio > Papilio machaon. Next base: position 9,201,732 of record NC_059988.1, read on the forward strand.
TCAAAAGACTAATGAGTAATGACATTTTATCCTTATTCCATTAACAATAAAAAAAATAAGTTTAAGGTAACCAGTCGTTTAACAAGAAGTGAATTGTCATTACGAATGAAGTTAATTAAAACTGCAGTTTTTATCCAATGCGAATACCTTGAATTATATCTAGATCACGTCTTGAATTACAAAAATTAAAAATATAATTTTTTAATACGTTTTTTAATCTGTCACACACATCTGTCATACTTGTTGTCAATATAAACAATAAATTACAGAAATGAATATTCTTACAATAATATAGGTAGAAATAAATTATAACCTCCTTTGGTATCAAGGACAGTTATTTGGACCACTTTTATTGAAGAACAATTAGTTATAACATACTAAGGAATAGTAGAATTACCAACAAACCTTGATTACAAAGTACTTTGAGACGCTATCAATCAATTAACCAAGAACTTAACACGAGTGCTGTAAAATTTGTTGCGTGAGGTGTATAAACAATTAACAGGGACTCTAATAATATTACAGAAATTGGGCCACGACCTTACTACGTGTTAATCGAAAGGGTTCGTTTAATTATAGACTACGTTTTTTTTTTTTTATAAGAGAAGGGGGCAAACGAGCAGCGGGAACACCAAGGTGTTCATCGACGCCCATGGACATCTGCAATACCAGAGGAATCGCAAATGCGTTGCCGGCCTTATCGTATATACGTACGTACGTATATACGTATCAAATAATTGCCATAGGATGTAATGTATGAATTTAGAAATCACGAATATCAAGGGATGACTTAGGGAAAACGGAACGTTTTATAAGCTGTAGTTAGAAGTTTGCGTTAACAACAACCTGTAAAGTAATTGTCCAACATAGTTTAGTTAAAGTTGACGAAGATATCATTTATTTTGACTATACAGACTCAAACAGTACAAAACAGTTTTTATGTCCAGGCATCGAAATAAAAACCACGACAAAATCCACAGGTCATTAGCTTGTAATAAACAATGTAAGAACAACGTATATTTATAATAAAATTCGTCATGCGAAATAAACAAATTGTCAACAAAACATCGTCTATCATAACACGCTCTATAATCACTATTGTTTTATCATGCATCTATGAATAAAAACAAACACTTACCATAATATAATTTACGCCTACGCAAATACAAAGCACAATTTCGGTAATTTATTAACAGGGTAAAAAAACCGTAATGTTTTTTAATCTATATTTTGATGTCACATCACCATAACAACGCGCGATAGCAGCTGTCAAGCGACGCATGCGTACAGCGCGACGTTCACAGACCAACTGCCAGATTTCGCGCCATTGCGCATTCATCTTACGTTAAATTTTTTACGCGATTTCGTCTAGACTACATTTTAATTTAATAAGAACGCAATTAAAACTTTCAGAGTATTTTCGAATTACTCGTTTTTTTATATTAAAGTGAAAACTTTTTAATATATTAAAGTTATGCAGCAAGTGCATGTCGAATTTTGTAAACCTGTCATTAAAAATAAAAATAATTTATGTTGTCAGAAGTTTACAAGTGCTCTACTAGATTCGATTGCTGGTTGTTTGAATTATAATAGAGCTGTAACTGATAAAGTTTTTAATTCGACCAACAAAGGCTGTTACTGTGACTTATCACGAAGTATGGCACAATTATCTGGACCGAACCCCTGACTGAAAAGGTCTAGGTTGTGTTATACTCACTTTATTGTGTAGGTATATATTATTACTTATTAGGATTATATTAACCAATAAAGTTCACGAAGTTGCCACTTACTTTTGTAGTAAGCGACTTCACATTTTGACGCTGGATCTTTGTAATGAAAGTACTACTAATTTATAAAAAAAAAAACAATAAATCCGACTGACTGAAGACCTTATGTCACTCCGGGGCAGAATGACACCTTACTGGTCAACAGTTTAGGGGGCCTAGCACGAAAAGCGAGAAAGTATTCATAACTTCATTGACATAATTCAATAAATTAAATAGACTTGTTGCTGTACTTTACCCCATGCGCTGTACAATCCTCAAATTTATCCATGACTCTACGAGCACTTTCTCGCAAATTTTCGTGCTAAGCCCCCAGTTGCTTAGGATCTTTTTAAACACAAAGGAACTTTTTATATTACACGCACATAAAAACATTCTTACGGTACATCTTTGCTATTAAATACAAAGCCTTTTAAGTGTCTTGCGTAACTATGATTCTAATAACAAAGTAAATAACTTAATAAAGCGGTCTATATACTGTTGAGATAGTGTTGTCATAGGGTTTCACATAAATAAGTTAATTTATCCAAGGTTATATATAAACCTTAAGTTATTTAGTTTAACCATAGCGTTGTTACAAAGCCTTAAAAGTTTTAATGTCAGTTCCTACTTCCAATACAATTATACAATATGTATGTGGTTAAAAATTCCATTTGAAATCTTATTGATATTATAAATGCGAATGTTTGGATGTTTGTTCTATTCTGTTGTTGTATCTCCAGAACAACTCATCGGATCTCTCTCAAATTTGGCAAAGATTATAACATAGTCTGAAATAACACATAGACTACTAATAAAGTTTTTTTTTAATTCCGCGCAGATGGGGTCGCGGGAAACAGAAATATGTCTCGTCACGTATGTATACTTTAGTCATTTATATTTTAACCTTACGATAGGTCTATCCCAGATTATAAAAACTACAAACCCTTACAAATCTTATATTTTCGAAGACGTATTGTAAAAAGATGCGTAGGCGCATGTCATATGAGTCCCGGATTGTTTACAAAATTAACTTGACCGTTGATACAATCAAGTTTTTTCTTTATTCGAACATACCAATGCTGTTAATACAATTCTTCTCTCTTTTTGAAGAATACTTTTATGTTGGTTGTTTTAAAAATTATTGTTGACGTGTGCAATAAGGTACTGAGTTGATATGAAATAAAGTTTCGATTTTCATAAGAATGACACCGTTTATGTATAAAATATTTGGTTCAAACTATAACATTTATCTTACTTTTAGTGGCAATTTTAAATTCTTAGAACAGTTAGGATTTCCATAGATATATTTTTAAATACACTAGCGGTCAATCCAGCTCAAATCTTAAATGATCTGATAGAGTTAAAATACATCAAATACTAGACTATTATTAGACCTTTATATTTATTAGTGCATTTTTAACATTGTCTATGGAATTCTGTTACATTTTAACCAGATAAGATCTAATACCATTTTACCAAGACCACTAAAAGTAACTTAATCCGTTATTTTTTAATCTTGGAATTATTTTAACTTCGAATTTTAAATACGTTATACAACCATATTTATTGATTCAAAAATTCGAGTAAAAAGATTTCAATATGGCCGATAATTTTATGAGACTGTAAAAAGTCCAATGGTTCTTTATATGTGATTAAAGCATAACGTACAATTCCCTATGGCGTTATTGTTCGGTCGCACCCTTAAATGGTAGCGTCAGGTCTTGTTATGGACCAGTTCAGACCACCTCAGCTTAAATCGGGATCCATATACATATTTATATTGCTATATAAATTTTCTCTTAGTGATGTGAATACAACTTAATTAAAAACCACTGTGCATTGGGGGATAAATCAAATCATAAGAATACTTCGAGACAAGCTCAATTGAGCTCGCTTTGGCGGGAGCACTTCCGCGCCCTTAGTTAACAATTGACAATTCTAAAACATCTGACAATTACACATCTTGACAATTCTAAGAGATCTTAGCCATCACAAATTTGATTTCGTCTTCATATCCTTGTCGTAGTCTGTATGGGGTTGGTATAAAATATTTGTTTTTCAAGGTCACGTCATAACCCGGGATACCAATCGTATGACTTAGAGAAATCTGAAAGGTATATGAACATACAATACAAATTAAATATATGTGGTTACTAATGATACTATTTCTTTTTTTACCCGAACAAAAGCAAAGACACAGAACATCAACCTATCTCATTAAGGTTCTTAATCAAAAACGTACAAATTACCCATAGGTGGGCACAGTTAATCAAAAAGTTAACTTCGTTAATCGTTAATTCGTTAAATAAAAATTTAACTTCGTTAATCGTTAAAGCGTTTAATTTAAGAAAATTTAACGCAAGTTAAAGTTAACAGTTAAAGTTAATTTTGGTTTATATTACTAGTATAGGGCGCAAGCGGGAAATGGCCATACGAATAATCTCCGAATCATATGGACTAATTTTGTCGAGACTTTCAATAGAACTTAGGCTATTTTTTTACTGCGCTTACGAAATCTCGGGCGAGCGCTAATCCTATCTATAGTTTAGTTATATAATATACTCAAATAAAATTTTGACGATTGGGGTGATGTACTACTGCCTGTACGATATTAATGACATAGCATGCACTAGTTACACACACTTATATACTTCACTGACAATGATGGACAATTGACCTTTTCAGTCATTTTTTTATCGACCATCCATCTTCACGGAATTAGAGAGCTAACTAAATTTAGACAACACAAGTTTTCTATTAAACAGTGAGACATACTCGTATTATGGTAATATTCAAAAGAATATCAATCTCAAATCTCAAACAAAATGCAGTAAGAAGGGACATAAACGTAAGTATGTTTAATACATCTCAAATATAAAATGTCACCTATTTACTTCGGCCGACACCGACTGCGAAATAACAATAATTATACAATATAGATATGTTACAAGAAAGAAGAGAACTTTCTTTAGAGTTTAGAGGGTTTTCATGACATTATTTTGTTACTTTTCAGTGCATTTTGTTTGAGATTGTTTTTTATGTTATTGTAAAGGTCATTTGAGCCGTTTATTTTGAAAGTGACCAACTCCGTTTTTCATTTTTTTGCCGATTACCATGGTTACATGTACAACTTCATGTTATTTATCAGTGAAACACTTCAGATTATCAGAGAAAAAACGATAAATTTTTTACACATAAGTTTTCCGAATTAATTAAATAACTGATCCGTGTAGTTTGAAAGTGGCCCAACTCCATTTATAGTTACATCAAGTTATTGTTTCATGCATCTTAAAACATATTAAAAAATTAAGAAGTGAAAAACACATCATAGCTTACAAGTGACATGTGCACCGGGCAAAATAGAAACATTAAAGTAGCTTTAATGTGGTTGAAAATTGTCGAAGCTTTGGATAATAATATAGAAATTATAGATCATAAATTTTTAATGATATTAACATTCGTTTTTACCAAATGATAGAGATTTAGCCGTGGTAGAAACGGCATTAAAAAAAAATAATTTACTGAACGTTCCCCAAAATTATTACAAGATTATTAAAAAGTGTCGGAAGGGTAATAATTTTATTCTAAATGAAATGAGACAGGAAGATTTTGTATCGACAAAATTATTAGAAGACGCTATTTTTAAAAGAGTAAAAAATTCTGATGGAGAATCAGTAAACTGGTTAAGAAAGAAATCAAAGAATATGTTGGATGCGTTTTGTCAGAAATGAACCATACAAATTTTTTTATAAGACATCCATGAATGAAAATGAAAATTTTAAAGTTCTGAATTTATTACCACGTCGGGGTAATCTAGTAAATTGTTTTGTAATTTTATGTTTGTAATTTTCTATGTTCTGTAATTAAAAAATGTTTTGAATCGCATAAATTATGTTTCCGAAGTGTTTTCAACATATTATGCTAAACAAATTCCGTATTATTTTTTTTAATTTGAAACATCTTAAATTATGTTGAATGGACTTGGGCACCTTCAAATTTTATAATGAATCTGGCTGTTAATTTTGAAAGTGGCCCAACTCCATTCTTGATAAGAAAACGCACGTTATTTACTTAATAAATGCAACTATTTTAACAGGAACTTTAAATTTAACATCCTTAGATACGCTTAAGCAGTATGACTCCTTAGTATCTTATACGTATATTTTTAAATTCATTGAAACGCAAAACTTTCAATATCTCGATTTGAAGATAAATGGAGTTAGGCCACTTTCAAAATAAGCGGCTCATTTCATATATTAATTTTAGTATAACACAATTTAACATTATTTCACTAACATAATTATTTTATCTTTTTCCTCATTCTTTCTCGTTTTATCGTATACTTTTTTTTTGCAAACAAACAAATTATCTTCGCTATTGTCTTTGCGCAGCGCACGTGCATCCCCGACCATTAGAAGGGTTGGGGCCATAAATCCATCGAGTTCGTTATCGCATTCTCTGTGCGGGCTGTCCATTTGATCCTTTGTTCATATTTTTAAAATGCAAAATTATTTTTCGTTGACCATGAAGAAGCCCCAAAAAAACAAACGACGGTAATAAACACCTAAATCCCTTTTGTTTTTGAGGAATGTTTATTGCGTGCACATTTCGTCTTTCGTATTTTTAAATTTATTTTTCATTGTTTGTTTCTTATCTACGCAATGACAAAAAAATCCTATTTGTACGCTTTTTCAAATGAACCATAAACGATTTTTTTTATATTTTTTGCCGTCTTTAAACTTCAATATTAAAATAAACATTTTCGTCGCCAACAAAGTTTAGTTGTAATTTAGTTACGACGTTGAAGAGTTATGCACACTTGATTATTTTGATTGCAATTCAACGCAGTGTTTATCTTTTTTACTAGATTTTTGCGTTTCACGTATAAGACAAAGTGTATAATTATTGTATTTAGAATAAAGTACTTTCGTACCTTATGTTGATTTTATAACAAAATCATGTTCTAAAAAAAAGTGATGTTAAATAAATGAAAACTAGTTTTAATGTGAATAAAATGTAATATAGACTTTTCGAGATATTTGTGTAAATGTGAAATAATTAATAAACTTTGAAGGTGTCTAGCGCCTAAACTTCGCAATATTTGATAGAGGTAAGTTTGGTTAAATCGTCACTATTTTCTAACAAGGATTCTGCGGTACTCTTTTGATCAAGTCTTTCCCGGCCGCTCGGTGTATTGTATAACCTACATACACTCGCACTCGCTCGTTCTCGTTCTCGTTCACCATTCGACTCGCCGACGGTCCCCGAACATAGCCGAACTTACGAATGTAGCCTGATGCATAATTTAAATAAAATGACAACACGTCAATAAGTGTCTATTGTTACAATTAACGGACTAAATTAACGGAAGTGAAATTTAACGGAAGTTAACAAGAGCGTTAACACTTTTTGAATTTAACTTAAAAGTTAATCCGTTAAGGAAAATGTTAACTTCGTTAATTAACGATTAACGGATTAACGAGTTAATGCCCAGCTCTGAAATTACCTTTGCCTTTCTCAGACGAAAGCTTATAGTCACGAATTTGGCGGGAGACAAGATGGCGGAAGACGCGGGAAAAGTCACATGTGAGGTTACCATATGATTATTTTGTGCCAGAATACAGTGATAATATAAACAGTGCATATTCATTGCGTTTAGAAACAATCAATAAAGGACTTAGATTACGTTAAATATTTTAGAATATGTATATTTTTATTTTTATCCATAACTCCACATCTCTCACATACTTATATTTTAACGAGTTTAAATAATTTTGTAAAATTACTTTTATCTCATTTTATTTCTATCTTTTTTCATACGATTGATAACAAGGATACTGGTATTCAATTGTATATATAAAATGTCCTTAAAGTTGTATCAAATGGTGTGAACCTATCTCCGTGCAGCCTTGTGTTGTGCGTGTCTTCCCACGGCGGCGCGACGGCAGATTTACAATATTTTTGTTACGTACCAGTACAACCTTATTTTACGATGCCGTATCGTTGATGTACGAGTACTCACCGAACTTATTATTTATAAAACAACTTTAGGACATTTATTTGAAGACAGTACAGACTATTTGCAAATGTTTATATTATTCACTAAAATAATAGTTTATTCAAGGAGTCGAAACAAGTTTTTTATTTAAATGTTGCATTATATTTCGGATACTTGGTGATAAATTCACAACATTTCCCGCGCTGCTAAATTTATTTATAAAAATTAAATAAAATATTATAAAAATAGGGTTTTAATTGAATCTATCTATACCATCAAAAAATTAAAAATTAGAATTTTACCTTTAAAAGGTAATCACAAATTTAATTAATTTTCACGGTCTAGTGAAACGGTTGAATATAATCTGTGTCAACAGAATTGAAGTTGTTATTCGAAGATGAATTTGAAATATAATTTCTAAAACATGCATAATTAATTTTAAACGTGAAAGTTGTAATGTCACGATCTAGATTTTATTTCATTTGAAATTTAAACTTAATTTTTAATTAATTTGTAAAATCATTGCGTAGTACGTGAATATAAATAATTTAGTTTTTTTCTAGAGGTTCAGGCTTTGAACTATTCGTCACGATTGTCAATGGTTTATAAGTTTAGTTCCATGCACTAGAACGTTGTTAATGGTCGTAGCTTTGTTTTAAATTAATGTAACACTTATTCATTAATCAATTACCACTGATTTATCTATGAATTTAACGATTTATGGAATCAGTTAATGATTGATGAGTGATGCATATGATTTTTTTAATGAAAAAAAAAATTTGTATTCAAAAAAATATAACTTTTTCTATCAATATATTAATAAATCAATTACGTTACTGTGCAGCATCAAATTAACAAAGTGACACTATTTTTGGCGGGAAAGTATTTTTTTAAATTCGAGGCAAAGGTAATCGTTTCTTAAGTCCATTTAGAGAGAGTGTATTGTCATCAACATGGGTATTGGAGCACTGTAATGATAGTCCATTTTGGTCAACAATTTGATAGACCCTCTTGAAATTGTTTATGATTGAGGTAATTTTCTTTGCATTTAGTGTTGCCGAGCTATTTGAGGAATGGGTCAGTCGTTACACGTTCATTAAAGGATATAATTAGAGACGTAGTAATTGAAGCATGGAAGACGAATTAGGTTTTAAATTTTACTTCTTACTAATATTATAAATGGAATGTTTAAATGGATGGATGGAAGGATGTTTGTTTGAAGATATCTCCAAAACGGCTTAACGGATCTTGATGAAATATGGCATAGTCTGGAAGAACAAGTAGGCTACTTATTAAGTTCATTTTTTAATCCGTGTGCACGGAGTCTAGTGATAAATAACTTCGGCGTGCCAGGATAAACAGAAATTGATTTAAATAAAATCTGTAGATGTCGCTGTAAGTAGAAGAGCACTATAATCATACCCTAGCTAGGCTTATGTGAATGATTCCCACGCCCGTCTTCGTCTCTTGGCGATCTTTATCAAAACACGATGTTCACAAGTCAAAGATCCTACGCATTGATAATAGAATAAAATTTATAGCTGTAGCAAATGGCACGATTTTAATAAATTGTAAGGCTTACGTGTTTTAACTTTGTTTCAGTTAAAAAAATGTCGATCTAAAGTTTTTCATTTTTAACAACGCCATCTAGTTTTCACATTAACTACATTGGATTTAGTTTAACTAGTTTAGTATTGTAATATCTGTAGTTTTAGTTGAAAAATTATACATTGTTATTTTAGTACAATTGTGTGCATTATTTTTTGCAAGTTATTATTCACTACACATTTTTCAAGTTTTTGTGTTAAAGTTAAAGATTTTATGAAATATTATTTTAAGGTGCAGCGCCATCTTTACCAAGTAATTGAAATGTGAACCATTTTGTTGATCTCACAATGATGCAACCGATACTTAAAACATCCAATAGATGGCGGTGATGCTTAAAATCTAAAACTATTTTTTTCAACGAATCATAAGTATCTACAACTATTTTAAAATTATGACAATGTTATTTTTAAAATGGAAGTAATTAATAAAACACAAAAATCAATATTAAAATTCCACTATTAAATATATGTGGCTAGGGGCAAGTGATAATCTATAAGAGTAACTTTTTTTTATAAAAAAAAAAGAAAAAGGTATTTAATTTAAAATGTCAATAACATACAAGTTACGAAAGTCGACGTAGACTATTGTTTATACTCCCTTTATTAGGTAACTAGTTATTTATATTTTTTGCCTAAACGAAAGCGTATTTTAATCGGGCATTGTGTTTAGTATTTTTTATAACAACTGGGGAGCATTACGATTCATTTTGCATAGATAACTGTCATAGAAATTTTCGTAATACGTGACTACGCAAAGAGGGTGTGTAGCTATTATCGGGGCATACAATTGTTCATCGTTATTGTGTAATCAAATTTATCGAAGAGTTGTATGGTAATGTTTAGAAGTAATCCATTGACCAGAGTCTGTGAGACTTTTTGTGATACTGAGTACAAAATTTTAATCCGTATGGTATCCAATTTACAATGGATTTAGTAATGGATTCATCATTCATACTCTATATGGTTAATTGTTTTATTCTGTTATAATTTACACGTTAAAAATATGACAAGAGAAAGTGACTAAAAGTGTTAAAGAAAATGAACATGGTAAGAAAAATCTATTATTACTTAATTTGAGTTTTTCATTAATATTCATTAGGTAAGTATGAATGTTATTAGATAATACGAAAACAATCGTGATGAAAAACGAATCAACACCTCGCCAGCTATTTAGCCTGTGCATGCATTTTTTGCAATTAAAAATAGTCACTTAAAATCTGATTTATTTTATCCAGTCATTGTAATGATTACATCATTATCTAATCATTATTATACAGCCAGCGAAAGACCGACCATTAAAATACCCAAATAATATATTCCGCAAGTCATCGGTAGGGTTAAAATATAGTCGATAGCAACCCTATTGTTAAACTAAAATCCCCATAAACAAAGTTTAGGACGGATTATTTTTAACCCCCAGGGTTGCTCGACGGGAGTTGTTATTATCGATAAGTATGTTCCATTCATCACAAATTTTCACTTTTATTTGTTTACTAGCTGTCGCTCGCGATTCCGTCCACGCGGAATAAAACAAAAACGTAATAAGTAGCCTATGTGTTCTTCCAGACTATGTTCTACACCAAAGCCAAATTTCATCGAGATCCGTTAAGCTGGTCTGGAGATACCTTCAAACAAACATCCATCCATCTAAACATTGGCTAAGACATTATAATATTAATTATGATTCTAGCATTGGTAATGTGACATATTTATTTTGGGAGATACTTTACCTTATTCTGAGAAGAACGAAGTAGACAATGGCTTAATCACAAGGCAACGTACATCGTCGAAACTAATATCGTATGATTGCGTCGCGAGACCCGTGTTACGCGCGCTCCATACCCACAATGTTTAATCATCGACGCGAGTGTTCTTCTTGGTCAGTACAAGCATACCGACCACATTTCAACTATATAGATTTGCTCCGCCATCTTGAAAATCGCAGCGACTTTTCTTACGACAATCTTGACAAATAGATTGCGAGCAATTCTTTGTCGATGACAGATAGAAATGTCTACGACGAGCGCTCTTTACGTACCTCCATGACATTATATTACGTAAGTCGCGTAGCTAAACGTAGCGGGTTTCGAGAATTTGTGTACGAAGGTCCTTACGTAATTTGTTTTTTTAAATGCAAATTTTAAAACTTAACCTTATATCGTTTGGTATAAGATGAATTTGAAAATTAAAAAAAAAACACGTAAAAGTTAGCAAAATTTGATCGCTCCCAAGGTGGTATGAACATTGCAATTTAAATAATGCATTTTAAGCGATTCAATCTTATTTCGAACGATTAAAACGTCGTTAATTTCTATTTATGGGCTTTAAAAGTTTGTTTAAATTGAAACTTAAAAGGTTAATGACCTTTATTATAATTTTTTATCGTCGATTAATATCGCGTGACTCCCTAGAAGATATTAAACCATCTTACCACCAAGTTGCGGCCACCCTAAAGTTAATTTTGATATATGAACCTATTTTGTCACGCTTCGATTGATGTAACTTAGTTGTTTTTTTAAATATCATGCGTATAGTTTATTTACAACTGTGAATAATTTAAAATCTGTTTCAACTAAAGTTCTAATCAATATTCAATACAAAATAATTTGAGGAGCATCGGAACAAAAACCGATCACATTTCGACATTTTTTTATGATGTCAATTGTTTGTAAACAATGAACTTGGCCAAATTTTTACAATTTTCCACAAAAAAAAAACAGCAATGTGTTTTATCGATTTTTGTTCCGATGCTCATTTGTTACTATCGTATAGTTAAAAAATTACTAGTTGTCGCGCGCGACTCCGTCCGTGAGGAACTAAAAAAACAATAAATAAATAAAAAAAACATAATAAATAGCTTATAAGTTCTCTCAGATTATGTTCTACATCTGTGCCAAATTTCATCAAGATCCGTTAAGCTGTTCCGAAGATACCTTTAAATAAACATCCATCCATCTATCTAAACATTCGCGTTTATAATATTAGTAAGATTCATATGCTCTTAAATTTAATCTAATATTTTATTTTTAATTTTTACAACAGAGGGCCTTACAAGGATATTCGTGAACTCGTTTTCGTAACATTATCGACAAGATTTGTATTCATATTTAAGCAGCGTACTGGCCGCAAAATACAACAACAATCTCATATAAATGACATATTTTATCGATGACGTAACGAAAGTGCGTGACGCAAATATTCTTGCTAGCCCCTCAGTTATGATTTGGTTACGTACTTTGTCTACAGAACGCTTAGTTTTATGTTGTGGTTAACAAAGATTGTGGTACAATTTGACATTTTGCGAAATTATTAAACATACTGTTCATTTGTGGTTTCGTATTTATACAAATTTAGGTAATTCGATGCTATTCGTAGTATTACTAACGAACACATTGTCTGATAACTCGATTCATTTCACGTATCTGTATATGGGCATATTCAATGGACAGCAGATGTCCGGAGGCGCGTCGGCGGGATCGATGGAGCGTGGCGAAGGGTGCATCAGTTTGAAATAAATTAGCCATTTGTAATTGTTATAAATAAATAAATATTTATATTTGTTTTTTTGCATGAAATGGCCATGTTCAGAGGCGAACCGAACAACACACGATCAAACTTACCTTAAACTTGCCCACGACGACGCGAATTCGCGGACGACCACCGACCACTTGGCTGACGACGATCCAGAAGGATCTAAAAGAAATTGACCTTGACGAACAAGAATCCAGGAATCGTGCTGTCTGGAGAATTAGGACAAGGAAGGCCGATCCCAAATGATTCGTAAAAGGCATAGATATAGACAGATTTGCTTGGACGAGGTAATCCTTCAAAGTTAGATAAGTACTGATATTATGATGCGGAGTACATCGGAACACTATACCCAGTGCCGTAGAACTATGGCGCCCTTTTCTGCCCAGCGCCTGTCGCCTAACCGAGCCCTACCCTGACGCCCGTACCGACTTCATCTAACCGTGATAAAGTTATGAAGAGTAAGTGACTTTTTCCACTAGCGGCTAGACTCTAGAATTTGTAAAGGCGCCGCGTGTTCTATTTCCACTGGTGAATGCGACACTTTTCTTATACAAAGTAAAGTCCTTAAGCGTCCAGAGTTGCTCATAAGTGGAAATAGATACTTATTTATCGCCAGATCTGTATTTTGTATACATCAAATGATTTTAGAGTTCTTCTTTACGTGAACTTGTGTTTACTGTTCTGGTCGCCAAGTACACAAAACGCTGTACTCACCGCGGTAGACAAGGGTATCGAGGCATACGACTAACCCCTTGTGCATTAAATTAGCGCGCTCCGGCATCTGTTTGCGACAGTACAGTCGTAAACACAATTCTGTCGAGACATTACAAAACATAAGATAATTCAAATTCAAAACAAAAACTAATATTGAAGTTGAAGATAATTAACGAATAATTTACAGTTGAAACTGTTATTAAAACAGCTGAAAATAATATTTTACGTAAAGTAAATTATAGATATTAACTAATGGATACGTAAAATTATAAACAATACTGGTCGTAAGTCAATTTAATTCGAAACACCATAGAACTTGACACTAAAATATTGTCCCAAATCAATTTTGTTGTCGACTGTATCTAACAGTAGGCACGAGGGGATATTTTGATTCAACTTAAGATATTCAAAATTTGCATACATAATATTGTATTTGTCGATATGTCCGTCACAGCGTGACGAACAGTATGGCTGTCGTGGTTAACCACTTTACAGCTTTTAGGTTATGCTCGATTAATTTTCCATTATCCAAATTTTATGATGAAATATTTTTTTTACTTTTAAAATTAATTTAGAGTTTCACCGCCTTAAAGTTTATTGGCCTTTTACTTTTGTGATTATAACATAATTAGCAATAAAAGGAATGTTTGAAATAATCTACAAAGAAATGATGTCACAACATTAAATTGAATACTGTAGTTCTCTTTCTTCGCATAACTTTTCATATATCTAAGTACAAAATTAGTAATAAAAACCGATGTAACTAAACTATACAACCCTTTAGTGATAAAAAATAATACGCTATGTCCTATAATTACGCGACAAAATTCCTAACCACGATCGCTATTGTCCAAGCGACGCATATATAATTAAGGTAACAAAATAATTAGGCAACTGTATGCAGAAATGGTCAGATACGATTATCGGACAATCGACCATTGTTGAATTTAAAAATGTTTTATTACAATAGGCACGTGTCCAAAACTGTGTGGTCAGAGTAACAGATTTTAATATTGACTTAGAAGGGTTGGTACACATCTGTGCAAATTATTTGTCACCAGTTTGATCATATCTCAGGTCGTGATTATGCATAATTTTTTGGTTGATTTGTGAAGTTTAAGATAAATTTTGTTCGATTTTATACGTTTAAATTTTATGTCTTGTTGAGTATTAATGATTTTTTTTTTAGTTTTAAGTTTAATTTTGCAATCAAATTAGTTTTTATAGGATTAGAATGTTTTATAATCCAAAAAAATTAACTGTTATCTTATTAAAAAGAAACGAAGTAAAAAAAATATCAAAAAATTACTCAATATAGCTTAACTCTTGAATACATTATTGGTATGGAGACGTTATTGAAGTTGGGTTTATGTAACCTACTATCTAAGTAGTGTCCAAGTGCATCAGGTAACTACGAATTATATAGGGTTGGCAATTGCCAATTAATTAAATAAATTAAAGCAATTTTTTTGTTAATATTTGTTACTAGATAAATGTAACCAGTTACATCATTAGAGTTATTTTACTTTACAAAATTATCTCCAGTGTATCGTTTAATTATAGTGGATGATTAAGGTATCAAAACTTTTGACAACCCTAAAGAAAACTTCATCAAAACTTATTGGCAGGTACATAATTGCGATTTTTTTTTCAATTAAACTTACAAAGTTAATATGCCCGTGCATTACGTGTCTATAAAAAAGTTATACAGTAGTTTTAGGATAACCTCTTTTTAACGGACCGTTCGTTGATTTATTCAATTCTTGAATATTGCACTATGAAATCGCTGTTAAACATTTGAAAAAAATACATAATGACGTATAAAATCATCTTGCTTTATTTTTTTTTTTTTTTTTTTTTTTTTATAGGAGAAGGGGGCAAACGAGCAACGGACCGAGAACTATTTGATCCGACGCCCATGGACATCCGCAACGCCAGAAGAATCGCAGATGCGTTGCCGGCCTTTAAGGAAGGTATACGCTCTTTTCTTGAAGGTCCCTAAGTCGTAACTGTTTGGAAATACCGCCGAGGACAGAGTATTCCACAACGCGGCTGTGCGAGGTAGAAAGTTTCGTGAAAACCTCGTCGTTGTGGAATGCCACCCATCGAGATGGTAGCGATGAAATTTGGCGCTCTGTCGACTCGTGCGATGACGGAACTCGGCGGCAGGTATGGTTCCAAACAATTCTTCGGAACACTCCCCGTGGTAAAGGCGGTAGAAGATACAAAGGGAACTGACATCCCTTCGCAAAGCCAGTGAGTCAAGCCAATCGGTAAGACCCCGGTCATTGACGATTCGAGTGGCACGTCGTTGCACGCGGTCAAAAGGAAGAAGCTGGTATTTAGGAGCTCCAGCCCAGAGATGCGAGCAGTATTCCATATGTGGCCGAACCTGCGCTTTGTATAACTGTAAGCGATGGGCTGGCGTGAAATACTGCTTCGCTCTCCCTAGGACACCAAGCTTCTTAGAGGCCAGCTTGGCCTTCCCTTCCAGATGACCACGGAATTGGACGTCACTCGATATGTCAACGCCGAGGATACCAATGCTGGCTGAGGCAACCAGAGGAGTGTTCTCAAAGTTAAGGTTGACGACAAAGGGTTCTTTTTTGGCGGAAAACGCGCAAACTTGTGTCTTTTTGGGGTTGAATTCGACAAGGTTTTGTTGCCCCCAATCAGAGATATTACCCAGAAGGGTCTCCAGTTCGGACACAAGTTTATTCCGGTACTCGATGACGCTATCCCGAGAAACATTAGCTCGGGCCGTGTACAAAGCGTCGCCCGTACTATCGTCTGCATAACAATGGACGTTACTATGATGTAACAAGTCATTGATATGCAGAAGAAAGAGAGTGGGCGACAGTACGCAGCCCTGTGGGACACCAGCATTAATTGGTTTAGGGTCTGAGCATGCACCGTCTACAACGACTCTGATGCTCCGACCCTCCAAAAAGCTGGCAATCCAGGCCAATAGTCTCTCGGGAAGCCCATAGGAAGAAAGCTTCGAAAGAAGCCCTTTATGCCACACCCGATCGAAGGCCTTCGCTACGTCCAAGCTGACCGCTAGGGCCTCCCCTTTGTTCTCAATGGCTTCAGCCCATCTGTGAGTGAGGTACGCTAAAAGATCACCAGCAGAGCGACGTTGACGGAAACCGTACTGGCGATCGCTTATGAGCTGGTGCTCCTCCAGGTACCTCATGAGCTGGCAATTAATGCTAGACTCCATTATCTTGGAGAACAAAGGGGTTAAGGCAATGGGCCGGTAGTTCGCTGGATCCGAGCTGTCGCCTTTTTTAGGGATCGGGTGAATTAGGGCAGTCTTCCAGCATTTCGGGACCACGCCTAAGGAGTAGGAGTACCGGAAGAGACGCGTTAAGACCGGTGCCTTATTTTTTTTTTTCAAAGGAAATGAAAGAGACGATACCATACTTTAATACACGTGAGACGTCAGACAAAACAATACACTTATTAGTACACTGATTTGAATGCTCGTAGTAATTTTGATAAATTCATTGAACCCATTATCGAGTATGAAATAAAACGTATGCAATCATAAAATTGGCGTACGTTTAAAATTAAATTTACGCGCCAATTTAATTTAACATTTAAATGAACGCAGCCAACTGTTGCTTCCCGCGCTTTTGTCCACAGATTATATCCAACCGCGCCGTGCGCCAGGCACCCGCTGACCGGACTATATACTCTGTGAAATATGACTGCTTTAATATATGGAAATGAATTTGAATTTTTTGTAAAATTTAAATAGATTAAAACATTTTATGTTTTATTTTAGTAAGTTCTTGAGTGCGTAATTTTTTATTTCTGTATTTCACTTTATATTCGATGTACTCCATTTTTTGGCATACAGTTCTTTTCACTTAACAAAAAAACAAGTAGCAGTTCGCCTAATGTTACCTGATCACTGCTTAATATAATAAGTATTAGGTACAAACATGTCATTATTATTAAACATAAATTTTTATTACAATGTGAATAATAAGTTTATGTGCCCGTAGTAAGTAGTTGGAGAATCGTTAGGTACTTTCTATGCGGGCGGACAGGCAGATGCATTGTGGTGACAATTTTTAGGGTTTTTTTAACGGTCGCATAATACGTTTTACTCGTTTAACTCAGTGTGCATAGACTTATATATCTATTAATTAAAGAACTGATAGATTACCGAACTGAGATAAAGTTTATATTTTTCTTTTGTCTTAAAATGTTTTGAATCAAAAAAGATGTAAAAATAGATAACGATAAATGATATTTTGTTAGAAATAGTGTTGTAATGACCGCGAAATTATTTATTACGTTAAATTTATTATTTAATTTATAACATGTTTATTTTCTGTATAGAAAACAAAGTTACAACATCAAACTAACGAAACTGCAGCGAGGCGACTATGTAAATAGGATAGTAATCGGTTTTAAAATTGGATTTCCTCAAGAGTGTACCACGGAACGGAACTACGGAACTGCAGTTTACAGACCTATTACGAGTATATCCCTTATTTACTTTACAACTAGAAGGATATAGAAATCCAGATGCAGAAGATTGTACAGATTACACTAAGTTAAGTAGTATTTCCACGTCATTTAAAATTGCATAGTAAGTATTGATGTCTGACTAGCCGTGGGTTTCTGAGACCAAAATATCTGTATATATAAAACATAATTGTTCTCTTTTTTTCAAAGATAATGACAGGAATGACGATATGTTTATACATATATTTTGGTGTCAGAATCCTTGCTTTCCTCACAAATTTTTGACACCAATTTTTTTTTTACATTTTTTGTCAACGTTTCCCGCATCGTAAGTATTGCATTTTTGTCTGTATGTATTTATTATTTTAGTACGCTTATCATTGGATTGTCAGAGAAACAATAGTATTGTCAATTAGTGTGGTCAACCATCGCAAACGTGCGTGTGTCCACAATTAATTTGTGCACGGTACGGCACGCGTTATTACGTCACACGAGTTTGATGCATTTTTAAACGTCTACACATGTACTTCTAATTGTTTTAGTTCAATTTGTCCTGCGACAGATGTGTTACCAATTATTTGAATAACCCATCAGTTAGAGAGGGTCGTCATATTAGATCATAAAACACGTTGGTTGATATGGACTGTTTTTTAATGGACAGTGTCTACTCTAAATTGTTCTTTACTCTACACTAAACTAACGTTTGTTTAGTAAACTGATAAAAAACGAAACTATTGTTGGTTGAAGATTATTGAAGTCAATGTTCATTTGGAAAAAATGAATGGTAAATGCGTGTTACAATTTAATATGAGATATTAAGACTTGTAAGCTGCATAGTCGTTAGTCATCCTTAGTATAGATTTAAAAAGGCACTAAGATCTCCCTTAATGACCAATTAAAAACATTCTGGTAAAAATTTGTTGTTATTGTGTAAAAATACTCCTTTCTTCTACTTCTCAGCCACGTGTCATCCACTGCTGGGCATAGACCTCTCTCAAAGATCGCCACAGGACTCCTTATTAATAAATTCCAGGTGGTGGTCTGTTTGTAGGTAAGTTACCATAGAACCGTTGTCAGATTTACTATCTAAAAATCTGCGTAGTTATTAATTGCAAATGCAAATTATTCACATCGCGTGTCCGCTCGTTTGATATTTCACTGCAGTAATATGAACGATAAAAAATATTTAAACACACATTTGACCTGGTCTTTGAATAAATTACGACCAACACCTTTAAAAATCAAACAACGTAGGGTATGTATGTATGGATGATATAAACAATATATAAAAGAAAGTCGAGTTAGTTACACTACTTATAACTCAAGATCGGTCAAACTGATTTAGCTGAAAATTGATGGGGAGGTAGCTTAAAACTAGGAGACGGACATAGGAACTTTTTTATCTTGTGTGCATTTTTTTTTATTCCGCGCGGACGGAGTCGCGGGTAAAAGCTAGTAAACAATAAAATTAATTTGTCCGTTATAATAACTTAAGTAAAAATATGAAAAATTTTATTTAACTCAAAAAAAAAGTTAATTGACCTAACCTTTTAACACTCCAAGGAATATTAATCGAATCAAACCTCACACTTTAAATATAGTTAAGTCGTTAAGGCTGCAGGAGTCTATAATGGACGGACATAATATATCCTACTCTATGCTGAACTCTATCGGCCAAAACATGATAATTGAGAGTTATAATTTTAAAGGTATACAAATCATTAAAAAAACAAAAGAAAAGTCTGAGTACTTTCCATTCAGAAAGAGTCGTCGACTTATCTTAGTTAAGTCGACGTTACAGTCTCTTGTGGGTCACGACCTGATTTCAGAACGCAAAGGCGAAAAGCTCGTTGCGTTTTGAGCTCACTTCAATTCAGAAGTGTTTACTATAAGCTCGAAAGTGCTGAGGAAAACAACCGTCGTCAAATTAGGGCAAAATTTAAGCAATGTTTGCGGACGAATGAAAATATTTCAACAAAAATAAATTTTATTGTTAGCTTTTTTTTTCAGTTCCTTTTCTGTATTCATCAAAGTAATGAGTGAGGCATCTACTGTCACATTAGCTAAACAATTGTTAGTATAGGTTCCTTAAGATGTTTTAGATAACATTACAAGAATAAGTAGCGGGTATTTTTAACACTAAACATAAAGGTGAATATTATGTACACTAGAGCATTTTCTCAAGCATTTCTATGTGATGTAACGTTCTTACGAATGGTATAGTATAGGTAAAAGCATAGTTTCCAAAGCACGTCTGGTTCGTGAAAGGGTGATAACACAAAAATATGATGAAACATGAACATGAATGTTTGGATGGATGTATGTTTGAAGATATCTTCGGATTGGCTTAATGGATCTTGATGTTTGGCACAGATATATAACAGCGTCTGGAAGAACACATAGGCATACTTATTAAGTTTTTTTATTCCGCAAGTACGAAGTCGCGGGCGACAGCTAGTTTATCAATAAGCATGAAGAAAATAACACTTAATTCAATGCACCTGTTCAACACCTTTCTCATTGTTAACAACAAAGACGATGTTTCGATAAATAGAAGAGGAAACCATTAGTGTTAATAAATTAAATTGAAGATATTGTTACTCGTATAATGGGTTAACAGAAAAGAATTGATTGTAAAAAATTGTATAAGAAATTAATTTTATGCATATTAAATAATAATACTTTAATATCGTAGCAGTTACATATGTGTATAATCTGTAAAATATGTTTTAAAAAGTACGAAATAAAAAACTTAATATGTCTTTTAAACAATCGAAAATGTTTGTTAAATACGTATTTGTCATAATTGTTTGAAAATATTGTAGTTCGGTCAATTTAGACATTCGATCTTACAGTTTTGCTGAATCGCAGAAAAACTTTTTTTTACTTTTGACATTGAATAAAAAAATCCATACAGGGGAAAGATTGAACGATTTCACCAATTATCTGCTTGTTGGGAATTTATGTTACTCTATTTTATTTGGTTTAATTTGACCGGACTATTATTATTTAAACGGTTTGATAATTATATCGTGGTCAAAAAAGTTTGGTAAAAAATTTATTCGTTTATAGTTTTGGGCCTAATTAGTTTGCTTGTTTGCTAATACGATTGGAAACACTTTTTTCTATAGTTTAGGGTACTATTGTTTTCACTGATAGATACTAGGGTCACATAAATGTGTGAACATTAATGATAGTTGATTGCGTCGTGTAAATACGCCCGTATCGGACACTGTCTGTGCCGCGTTTCGTTATTTGTTCTATAGGGGCGGCAGATGTACAACGAATTTGTTAATATTTTCTGTCAACAGTGATATTACGGTAAGAGTTAATATCATTTGTGGAGAGTTGAAGAAATTAATAAATACATTGTAATTGTCACTAACCGACTTATAAAGAAAACACTGTATTTTACTTGAATATTTAGTGAAGAGTAATATTAAATTAAACTAAATATGAAATGGCTAATTGTCGGTTAGATGCCGACTCCGGATATACGAGTATGCGTGTTAGTTTCAAATTTAGTTTATAATAATGTCTCACGAAAGTTTACACAATTTCAGAATATTGTTTTGAAAATAAGTATTTTAAATGCAGTTTTAACTTCATTTTTTTTTACTGGAATAAGAGTATTTTTTTATTTTATAACAAACGACATGTACAGATGTACGACTTATGGTCCGTATTATTTTTTGTACATATTCCTTATGCTAATTACAATAGCAGTTTTTTTTAATAAGATAGTGGTTAAAATACAGGAAACTCGAAAGACAAATACTGAAATATCCATTTTCAAACAATCTTATAAATGTAATTCTAGAGTTACAAATGTCATTGTTGTAAATATAAAATAAGCCACCAGAACAAAAACCTACTAAATTCTTATTTCACAACTCCCTTGAGATTCTACATTGCAAGGAGTCAAAAATTTTTTATTTTCATTTCCAATATGGCGGTCGTGTCTGAATATAAATTATTTGTATGAAAAACAATTTGCACCGTTAAATAATATTGTTCAATTTAAGATTTATTTAAGTGTTAATAAAATAAGTATTAACTATGAAATAATAGAAAACCATAAAAACTAGACCATAAATGTTTCACTTCAAGTTCAAGTTAAGATAAAACTTGACCGATGTAAGACCATTGGTGTAATGAAAAAAGGAAATCACTGATGCAAAAGGACATAATGAAATGTTTATTTTTATACACCTTTAAAGCCTTAGAAAGGAGCCGATATTAAAAGAAGTTGCCAGCTGTGCCACGTGCTATACAAAATGATCCAGTTTCCTTTGTCAAAAAATACCGCCCGCGCAATTTTTGCAGTAACACAAAACGTTGTGCAAAAAAAAATTAAATCTATAAAAAAATAATTTTTTGTACGTTATAAGACTTGTTAAGTGGGAATAGGGCTGTCACCTCTTCGGATCTGACTTGAATTCTTCGGTTTTGAATAATGCGATATTCGTTCACTAGTTTATAATCTTCTTCATCTGAGTGATTGCTTTGAAACAGGTCACTAGATCACGAAGAAAACAAAAGAAGATCCTTAATCATTGGTTGATTTCCTTTTGTTTTCGTCCAGAAAGTGAAGTAAAGAGTCGATGAGTCACTGACTGTCTTTTATTTTTCTCCTCTAGGTTTCGGGTCTATGTTGGTAGCCCTAAGTGAGAACGCAGTCGATGTGTCAAAAAATCTTAAAGTTACGATGCATGAAAATACTGTTGACAGTTGGAAATGGGGAATACAATGCGAGGAATGACAAATTGTGGCGCGGTGGAGACGCAATGGATTTCCTTTCGATACCTCACTTTTAGAACATTTATATTCTGTGCCAAATGCAGTGACAAATATCAACAATAATGAATGTCAGACATAGTATTAATTGTAACTCTCTAGATTCATATAAATGGGGACATATAAGATAGACAAGGGTTAACTGTCAAAATTAGTGGGAAATTAAAAATTATATATTTGTATGCTGTACATCGATTTAGAATGATGATCAATTATAACAATTAGCGTATTTTCTCTAGAGTTTCTTTTATCTATTTCACTTTCTAAAAGGAAGTTCTTGAGTTGATTAATTTTCTTTTTGGCAACACTAGTTCCTTTATACTCGACAGAATATAATCATACAATTTAACACTAATTGTAGGCATCACATGATATTTTATCGATAAAATATTAGCTAGTAAAGTTGTTTGATTATCGATAAAAGTATAAAGCTTATTTTTACGACTGTTACATATCTTGTAGACGGATTTTTTGTCGGCAGACGGCTCCGCAAGCAAGCGTGTTTGCTCGCACGCGCCGCACCTGGACTGTAGTGATGTGATGTGATTTCAAAGCATCGATATCAACTGTCTGACAGTTTGTGAATTGATATTGTTTTTAGTTTAGTTATGAGTTGAGAAATTTATTAATGGTACTCTTAACTTTTCATGTGAATAGTTATTAGTTAATTATATTTTGGTTCTGTTTTTATGAATTAAAAAGAATTCCATTCATTTTTCCATTTTCTCCAATCTTTATTCCAACAAGACTGTTTTATAAACTTTTCATTTTTAATTTGTTTTTATCGATAATGTCGTTTGTAGTCGATAGTTATCGATAAACTTATTGCAATCACTAAAATTTTTAACCACCATTCAAGAGCGTTTCTTCTCGCGAAATTCTTTGAATGAAACGCCTTTAGACTTCAAAATTTATACGATTCCAATTGTAGACGCCCCGACAGCTGAACCGAACTTTTTTATAATAGCAGTACTGTAAACCACAAAAATATTGTCATGCGAATCTCAATCATATTCCCTAAAGTATAAAGAACAGTCTTGTGCTCTGAATAGCTATATAGATTATAATTTGGCCCATTCTTTATAAGAAATTAGTACTCAAATTACTTGACTTCATTCTTTAGAATTTGCATATTCTATTACAAGGGGGTAAACGTTCTTTACTCGTGCCGATGTATTGTGTAATTAAAAATGGTGTAAATATCATTTAAAAAATTGTATTTACTATGGTTAATACCGTTAAATAATTATAGGTGTCTATAGCCAACACTTGGCTATGAAAGAAGTCATAGAAAATGGTAGCATTGTTACTAAATACAGGCTCATGTGCCACTGAATTAATATGCAACCAATATCATTTAAAATATTTATTCGAAGAATTAAGATAAAGGTATTAAGTTTAGAGTACGTACTGTCTTTTGCAATGTTTCTTTAAGTATTGCATTTATAAGCTGCCATCTTGTCAAATACATTAGTTTTCGTACACCAATGAGCTTTTCTATTCACCTTACCTTTCCGACAAACAATTGCTAGAATAACATGCAAAATACTGTCGTTTTTGTATGTTTTAAAAAAAGAATCACTCTTGCGAGACATGTGACATATCTGACACTGACATAATTCCAATGTGACGTTTGACGTTTGAAATTTGACGATGACAGCGCGATAACGCCCTTTTAATGTAGTCATCATATAAATAGATTTAATAATATTACATTTCTAGAACAGATGTGTGTTTTTTGCCTTTAAAAATATATTCTAATACACGTACATAATTGGATCATTACATTTTATGATTTATAATTTAAAAGTCAGATATAAATCAGTTAACTTAAAGATCGATTCAGGCTATAATCTGGTATAAGGAAGTAATTTACTAGTGAATTAAAAAGATTTTCCCTTAAATATTCTAAGTAAAGAATCTTAAATACGTTAAGCTGACTAATTGCATTCCCGGAACCCGTTTCCCGAATCAAGAAACCAGAAATAAAGCGTGAAACCCACTGTCGGCATGTACCTTCACAGGCGAGACTCCCAGCGGACAAATAAATCAACTTTGTTTTGACCCTCGACCTCCAGAAGCGAGGGGTCTGGAACCGGTCTAGGTAACGACTACACGATGACACTTTAATTTTGACAACTGCCTGTATTGGTTATATCATAGTTATTATACCTAAGTTGACTATAATTTATTTTTTGTTAACTGAATTTAACCATAAATGTGACGTGGACTTTAGTAGTAAGGCTTATGTCTCATAGTTGAATGAAAAATCTCATAATTAATATAGGACGTTCGAAATATTTATAAAAATGTAAAGAACATGTAAGCACTCAAGCTGGAAAACTATTAGAGTCGGCAGATATTAAAGTATTGGTGGGAGGATTCGTATCAAAAATAGCTTTAATTCTATTTCATATCTCTTTGCCGGCATACAAACACCAACGCTTTGGCACGCTACATATTTAATAAGAACTATTTAAAAATAAAACAAATCCAAACATGTTCTAAAATCAAATTGGCATATAACAAGCTTACATTTAATACTAAGTGAACCCTAAAATGAAAAAGCAATTTCGCACAACATAAATAATGTAAAAGAAAAACACTGAATATATTTCAAGTTTCACTCATACCTTACCGTTATATGTAATACAAGCTCGATAGAAGACAATAACTTCAATCAGTTCCAAGTTGCCCTTGTAAGCCCTAAGAGTTCCCATACTGGGCACGTATTGTTGACGCAAGTAAATCAACATTAACATGAACTAAAAAAAAAAAAACTAGTTCCGAAAAAAATATAAGAAGGGCGAAAGCTATTGTGTATACGTTTTCGCACACGGAAGTTCCCATTTCAATAAGCTACGTTTGAAGGTAACAATACTATAACAATACGACCACAGACAATGAAGCAGAGAAACGAGAGCACTCTATTGTCTGTGGAGCAGCTGATCTCCAAGATCACCTTATTCTTTTCTTAATGCAATTTTAAAAGTAATAAATATCGCCATTGATTCCGAAATGTCTCACAAAGTGTATCGTTCCAATTTTAAAATGAATTACTGACGTACACATCGAAATTTTCTTTTATATAATAAAAGATAAAATAACGACGTTTGCAAAAAGTTAAATGTCAGTGTTGTCGCGTGCCGTGACTAAAAAAAGATATCCTAGGTCATATGCGGTTTCCTAGCTCAATAAATGTTAATTGCATTAACCGTTGGCAGATGTTTACGTATAATTTGCAATAACCTTTAAGTTACCTTTAAGTTATAAATTACTTCGTTCTATTGAAATGAGATCTTTTCTTTATCGATTAAGTTAAGAATGTAAAAGTTTACTGATTTTAAAATCTGTCAATCTATCTGGTGAACTTTCGGTTAAACATACATTTGACATTTGTTTATTGATTTTTGATACATATATTAAAATTTAACCGGAAAAATCAACTGTCGTAACACTTTTATTGATATGTACAATTTATCATCCACTACCTTTTGTACGCTACTCCGTCCGCGCGAATTAAAAAACTTAATTTAAAAAACTTAGTGCCAAATATCATCTAGATCTATTGAGTCGTCCCGGTGAGACCTTCAAACAAGCATCCATCCATCCAACATATAAACATTCGCATAAGATTGTTTTTGACAAAACAGAGACTGTAATAATATGATAAAATATAGTATAGTATGTCTCTTTCTATATTAAATCCGACGTCTTAAAGATTTAAACATAAATAACGAAATAAAAATTCAAAAGAAATGTAGTCAAAATTCACACTTTAATTTATTAATCGTTCGTAATTATTGTCGGTTTTCAAAACATCGAATTAACGCACATCTGAGTAGTATGCAAATTGTTACAAATTATTTATTTATTTTTATTTATTTATTTATTTATTACATGGAAAACTTACAGCTATATTAATCTAAATAACTCTAAAATGGATGACTGAAAGCCAATAACAAGTTTTCACTTATAGCAATTTTATATCTGAGATGAGCAAACAAATACCGCAACTATTAAGCTAAAATAATATAAAACAATGTAAGCTATTTTAAAATATATACATATATATTAACAGCAACAGTTCACATGTACATTTTATTTAAAGAAATCAAGAGCCAAGCACTTTCGTGCCGAGGATACACTCGTCATGAATGGATCGAAATCGTGTTGCTTACAAATTTTGTTAAAGTTTGCAATTGCACGCACAATATAACTATTTTGTCTGTAATTTGATGACGCTTTAGGCAATAGCAAAGGCGGTATTGAACGAATTGATTTGCATGGGACGTTTATATATAATTTGGACAATAAATCTGGGCAATCTATTTCGTTATTAAAGATTTTTAGGACGAAGATAAAATCTGCAGTCTCGCGTCGAATGAAAAGCGGCAACAGATGATATTTACGACAGAGTTCAAGGTAGTTCCCGGAGTGGTAAGAGATTTTCTGATGGAAGCAAAGGTACTTTATGAAACGTTTTTGGATGTTTTCAATACGATCTATGTAACAGTGGTAACGCGGATTCCAAACTTGAGAAACGTATTCTAAAAGGCTACGCACAAATGTACAATACAGAATTTTAAGGGTTTTGGCTTCATTAAAACAATTGGAAGTACGCATTATAAACCCAAGTGATTTAGACGCTTTTTTAACAATAGTGTCAATGTGAACATCAAAAAGCAACTTACTATCGTGAAGAACACCTAAGTCGCGCATCGCATGACATCTAGGTAAAGGTTGGCCAAGTAGATAATAGTTTGTGGCCAGAGCAGTACGCTTTCGAGTGAATGTGACTACTGAGCACTTAGAGACATTGAGGTCTAATTTATTGACGCAGCAGTACTCTTCAAGCCGCGAAAGGTCCGCCTGAAGTACCGCCATATCGTCCAACGACGATATTGTGTTGAAAATTTTCATATCATCTGCGAAGCAGAGTAGTTTAGACGATTTTAGACACAAGGAAATGTCATTAACATATATTATAAATAACAACGGACCGATCAAAGAACCTTGCGGAACACCGCTAGGAACATGGACCCAGCTGGACATGTAATTATTGAGAACAACGGCCTGCGTTCTATTTTCAATATAAGACAAAAACCATCTAAGTAGATCTCCATGTATACCTATGCAGTTCAACTTATGCAATAGGATTTTATGGTCTATTCGGTCAAATGCCTTGCTATAGTCCGTGTAGATGACGTCAACCTGTTGGCCATTATCTAATGCAGATGTAATGAAGTCGTTGAATAGAATTAAATTAGTTGTAGTTGATCGACCTTTTAGGAAACCATGTTGAAAGGTATTAAGCGACCTAGCAAGAGTGGGATATAACTGACTATACACTATTCTTTCAAACACTTTGGCTATTATACATAATTTTGATATCGGTCTATAATTTGTGATTTCCGTTTTTGGTCCTTTTTTGTGCACTGGTGTAATAAAGGCTGACTTCCAAATCTTAGGGACTACACCTAAGGACAAAGATTTCTCAAATAACATGGTGATAGGTATAGAAATAGATGATGCACATCTTATTAGTAGTTGTGCTGATATGTTGTCCGGACCGGCGGATTTAGAAGTATCAAGATTACGGAGTTGATTCGACACCTCCTCAAGTTTGATTTCAACAGACCAGATGTCTGCTGTAGAGTTAGATGAATGTAATATAGAAAGAGGGGCCCGATTCGAGTTAATGTTACTAGCAGCAGTAGGATCGAGAAAGTTAGAATAAAAGTATGAGGAAAATGCTTCACAGATAGTTTCACCTGAATGAAGCTGTACGTCGTTGTAAGCAAGCGTACTAGGGATAGCGTTAGAATTATGGCGGTTTTTAATAAAGGTCCAAAAGTGTTTCGGATTAGCTTTTATAGAATTCTCTGTTCGGCTTAGGTAAAGATTGTAACACTCCCTTTCCATGAGCTTCACTCTGTCACGTAACAATTTGTAAGTCTGTTCGTCTGATTTATTGCCATATTTCTTGAATTTCTTAAAATATTTATATTTCTCCCGAATAGATTTAATAAGTGATGCATTGTACCACGACGGATATGAACTTTTTCTTATGTATTTGTGCGGAATGAATTTATTTTGAAGTTCAATAATTTTCTGATTAAAATATTCGACAGACGCATCCATGGATCGTAACGAGAATTCATGTTTCCAATCAACCGCCAAAATTTCAGCATTAAGTGATTGAAAATCACCTTTGTGATAGAAATAACGAACTCGCGGTGCACTGTCTAACTTGGGTATAGCAAAAAGGTCAAAATTAATTATCAATGCTTATGTTATGTTTATGTTATGTTTAAACTAAATTTAACTGAAAATAAAAGTTTGTTATTTTTATACAATAATAGTTATTAATGCTATAGAGATAGTTTCTACATTCGCTAGAAACTAAATTGATACATTAATTCAACGAGCTATTCTACCATTATTGGTAGGGCGTAACTAAAAATCAAAGCGGTCGTTATTATAAAAGATTTTTGCTCCAAATACATAACTGTCACATTAATTCAAAATGTTTAAAGTACTAAGCATCACCCCTATCTTAACTGTCTTTATACTGCAGTTTCCTTAGGGTGGTGTTTAAAAAAACGTGGGTAAGACATAAAAAGTCTGCAGGAGGACGAAAAAAAAATTAATAATACCTGTCTTGTTTCAGAATTGATTTAGGCTTACACTTGCAAAAAACGCAAAGAGATAATGTGATTTTTTTAAAAGCATGTCTAAGTAAAATTTATTCATCGTACATCTTTTAAAACTGGCGGGTTTTGAAAAGGTTTTTTTCTTTAAAAAAAATGTACTTACGTGTACACCTTTTTTGTAGCAACCACTATAACGAATGCGACATGTATTTTTAAAGAATTAATACATAAGTATATTTTATATATTATACTTATTCCTAAAAAAATAATCCATCGAAATAAAGTTCAACTTATATAATAAAAAGCTGTCGTCCGCGACTTCATTCCAGAGGAATTAAAAAAGTCTATATGTTCTTCCAGACTATGTTCGACATCTGTATCAAATTTCATTAAGATCCGTTGAACCGTTCCGGAGATACCTTCTAACAAACATCCATCCATCCATACAATATTAGTAAGATAGCTTATACTTTTCACAAAGCTGTAATTTTAAGAAGCATTAAAAACAATTGTACTGTTGTTTTTCTAGCGTGAATTAATTATTATTTGTTTCGTCGATTTAATTTCTTTCAAGTTCATAAGAGACGGGATTTTATCATGATTAGCCTTTTTGAGCTCTCGATCTTTAAGTATAGTTGCATGTGCCCTGATCACGGTCACGAGCTGAATATGGGTACCTCAAAAAGGCTAATTGTGGTAAGAATCCTTTCAAGAACTTGATGTCAGTAAAATATCATTACCACTAGAACGGCAGCATGGATCTCGATGAAATATGTTACAGATGTAGAACACAGTCTGGAAAAACACATATGTGTAGTACACACATATGTTCTTCTTCTTTAATCAAGTTTTTTTTTAATTCCGTGCAGACGGAGTTGCGTGCGACAGTTATTAATAAAATAAACTAGAACGTACTCTACATTAAATCTTTTATTCATAATCTGTATAGGTAAGTGGGCGACATTAATACGAAGTCGGCACGCAATCCCTTTTAGTTACAATTTCCGTTCGTTTAGTACTCACCCCAACACCGACTACCATCACCTCGTAACGCCTTGCAAAGGTCGATCGTGAGTTCGTTACATTCCAACAATGACCTTTGTTTTTTTGCTGTATTATGCTGATAACGTCCAGTTACGACTTTATTTATGGGTTAACTATGTTACTACGAAATAATGTTACTTTAATTAAATGTATTTTTATACATTATTGGCCATTTTTATAGAAGAGGAAAAGGAGCTGCTTGTCGTTTAATGTTTAATAGTGCCCATGAATCGCAACATCCGAGAAACTGCAGATAAGTTATTAACATTAAGGGAGAAGTGCACTTTTATCTTGAAGGACCATAAGTTGCAAAGTATGGCAAATTGTTTCAATATAATTTTCGACGATATTTAAATATTGCTCTATGTAGAGCAATGGAACAACAACTTAATAAGTTTTCATTGTTTATTTGTGAATCGACAGCTTTATAGTGATAGCAAATAGAAACGCTTGATAAAAATTTTCTTTTCATAACCCGCTAAAGTAGAGAATGCTGAAGAATGAGAACTGAGTAGAGTTGCCAAGTATTAGGAATTAGATAAACATATTTTTATAATGTAACAAAACAATTCTATTCCTAATTTGTACAACAACTACATGTTAAAATCGGAACGAAACAAAGGAACATCGATTTACACAACTACCCCTGACAGTGGCAACACATCATAATGAAGTAGTCGACTATAATGTTACATTTATTCCGCGAACACCTCTCATTGAGTTCAACCCTTTGTCCACCGGAGTGGAGGCGGCCCACTGGGCGCAGCGTGGGCTCTTTGTGACCTCGAACAATCACCGGACGAAGGGTTGAATCGACGTGTAATGAGCACAGTAAATCTTTGACACGTGCACATTGGAGGGTTTTGTTTCGTGTTTTGCCGCTTGAGGCGAATAAATAGACGCCGCGGGGTGTTTTGATGAAATTAGATGCGTACGTAATGAATCAATTATAATGTAAATAAATGCATAATTTTATCAATGTAGCTGATGCGTGTGGACATTGCTAGAAACATTTCAAATGCATATCTGGTATATGATAAAACATGACACGACTATAATAAAAAAATGAAGTAATAAAAAAGTGCTTCACTTCATTTCTTTTGAAGAAATGTACAGGTTACAACAATCTACAAATTAGAAACATTTCTTGGTTTGCCATTTACTCTCAATTAAAAAAAAAAACTTTACTATCACTAAGAAACCTAGAAAAGCCCCAGGAGTGGACGGACTTCGAGCAGTCGATATCATGAAATTGTCGGATAAAATTGTACACGTGATAACGCGATTAGTTAACGTCAGTATCCAAACGGGGGTTTATCCCAAAGAATTAAAAACTGGTATCGTACGACCTATCCACAAAGGAGGCAGTACTCTGCATTACGATAAATATCGTCCCATTACTATATTACCAGTAGTTGATAAAATCGTTGAAAAGCATATAACCGGAACAATCCAACATTTCTACAGATCTCACAAAGTTTTATCTGAAAAGCAATATGGGTTTCAAGCTGGAAAAAGTACTACTCTCTTATTATCTAAATTCACCGATGATATTAATGCTTGCCTTAATTCAAAAAAACATGTCATATTAATATTTATTGACTACAGCAAAGCCTTCGACATGCTTAAACATGATCTGTTAATTGAGAAGTTAGATAATAATGGCATAAGAGGAAAATTTCTACAGTGGTGTAAAAATTATCTTAATGATCGCAGCTACCAAGTAAAAGTCGGAACGTCGTACAGCGATAGTGTACCTGTTACGTTAGGAACAGCACAAGGTTCTGTTATCGGTCCGCTTCATTATCTGACCTACGTCAACGACATCACCATGGTCATTAAACATTGCACTGTGTACCAGTTTGCGGATGATACATGTCTGATGGCTGCTGACAGAGACATCGCGGTGGCTGAACGCCAGATACAATCGGATTTTGAAGCGCTTTGTAAATGGTCGCATGATGCTGGTTTAGTACTCAATGCTGACAAAACTAAATTTATGCATGTGCATTCGAGCCACAATCGGTGCTCTCCGAATAAAATTATTAAAATTTTAGCACACAGTCACATGTGTCTCCACAGTAGAAAGTGCACATCTAATTGTGTGCCTCTTGAGCAGGTCCATGAGCATAAATATCTTGGCCTGGTTATAGATGATAGGTTTAGTTGGTCGCGACATATAAATAAGACATGTGATAAGCTAAGGGCAATCATGGCTAAATTTTATATAATAAAAGATAGAATACCTTACAATGTTCTAATAACTATGTATATGGCGTTTGTAGAAAGTATAATATCATACGGATTAAGTAGCTACGGACGAACTTATAAAACATACCTAAAACAAATATATAATATACAATATAAAATTTTAAAACTAATAACACCAGCGAAAATAAAACAGAATTATTCTAAAGACCCTATAAAACTATTTAAACATTGTAAAGTAGTTCCAGTACACAAAAAAGTAGAATATAACTTATTAGTTGAACAATATTTTCGGAATGAAATTCAGCATCCAATTAATCATAAACTTACAACTAGGAGTATAACAAATAAAAAATTGTCAATTCCAGAACATGTCAATGTCTATGGTATACGTACATCAGAATATATAATTCCAACATTAATAAATAATTTACCTTCTGAAATTAAAAATAACATAAACTACAAAAATTTAAAAAACATACTTAAAGACCACTATCTTAAATCCTGAGCGTTATATAATTATTACCCGTTGTGCACCCTGTATATGACGGTATGAGCGATCTCACTTAGTTGCTGTTTAAAAAAATTAATCTAAACTTACCTTCAGTTATATTTCATAGCGTAGTACCAAAGTGTCTGGACAAACCCACGATAGGTTTATAGACACTTTTAATATAACTTTTTATTTTGTACCCTGTTTAATATAAATAAATAAATAAAAAAAAAAAAAAAAAAAAAGAAAGTAACGACGTACAGTTAGTTTATGTTGTCTTTCTTGTATGTTTATTCTCTAACAATAATGAGATAAGATTGTACAATAAAGATCATGGTATGCTTTCTACTTGTATGAACAAATAATAATTACAATAAACACTATAGTTTGGTAGTCAATGACAATTTTGTGATCTCCCACAGCGCGACATATTAAAGATAACGAACAATGTGATATCACGGATGCTTATAAAAATGCAATGATTGGGCAGTTTTCTCTACATTCAAGTATCGCTGCGATTTTCTACTTTATACCCTTGTGATAAAGTTTAATTTCGCAGTTGTTATTTGTAAGTTTGTCATAGGCCGCCCGCAAGGTACGATGTCGAATTTGATAAATGCACTTCGAGTGAATGTGTTCGTAATTTAGATGTTGTAAATGGACAATGTATCAATTTATCGGCGATATCAAACGCCTTTTATACCGCAAAAATGTTATGTCATTCTATTTAATATATTTTATTATAAAAATATTATTTATATATTAAATTATATCATAAAAATTACACGGTTTTCCGTTACTTTTTATTATGAATTTTTTTAATCAAAATATTATTTGCTTTTACAAGCATAATATTATTAATGAGCTAAAAATATTTGCTAAAATTGGCCCATAATTGTAATTTTAATAATACTATATTGTTTTTTTATTTTTTATTTAACCGTTTACCAGAAATTATTTTGATAACTTCATTAGTTCACAATTTTATTATAAAAACACCCTATAAATTATAATAACATAAAAGGGCAACACTAATACCATTTATTTTTATTGCTACAGTGTATATCAACAAATTAGATTATCTGTATCAAACAGATGGCAAGCAGCAGTTGGTGTCCAAATAGAGATTTAAAAAAATAAAATAACCCGAATAACGTTCGGGGAAATAATAGAAAACTTTTATCATAATTTTAATGCTGCTGACAGAATGATAAAAAGGTATAACGATGATTTTTTTTCATTATATGATAGTTATGTGAAAAATATTAAGTCGAAATCAAACCAATTACTGTAAAAAGATTTAACTTCTTAAATATTGTGCTGTTAATTCAAGCTTTATACAACTAAACTTTAATAAATTATTTAAACTAAAGAGTCTTATATAAAAAACGTCTAAAACGATCAGTATCAGTCCGCCCTATTTCGTGTTGATTTTGACAGTTTAACAAATACTCGGGGCGCCATATTGGATAACAGGTGGCGAAACGGAACAGATTTTATCTTTTAATCTAATTATATAACCGTGAAAACAAAAAAAACGTTAAAAGTTGACTGACATGATGTGTAATTTGATGTAGACAAGACTTTATAATAACAAGATGAATCTCGAACAATTTTCTAGGTTATAAAGTGTAATTAAAATAAACAAGTTAATAATCTTTAAACTGCTATGAACCGATAACTCTAGATAGTTTTTCTTGGTCGAGAAAACTAAGATGTAACCTAAATAATTAGAAAAAAGAAGAAACAAGAATAAAAGATGATTTTAATTATGTATTCCCTAACATTCTCCTTTATGGCTTGCTTCTCTGTGATTTCTTCTTATCTGTTGTCTCGCTAAGAAATTTCATATTGTCAAGGAGAGCTTTGAAACATAAGCTAAATTTTGCTATCATAATTCTTTTTTTTTTTTTTTTATTTATATCATAAGGTGGCAAACGAGCAAACGGCTACCTGGATTCGCCGCAATAGCGAGGCGACCGTTGCCCATAGACATCCGCAAATGCAGATGCGCTGCCTACCTTTAATCAACGGAGAAGAGGACGCACAGAAAGAGGATATTTCTCTTTCCTATGCGTCCCCTCCTCCGCCAAATCCACTTCCCCTTCCCATCATTTTCTAATAAGAAAAAGGTGGGAAGGGAAAGAGGACTAAAATTAGGCCTCCGGTACCACACTCATCAGACGAAACGCGGAATTGCTTCCACTTGACGCCTGTCTTCTGTGTGGTCGTGGTATTGCACCGGTCGACCCGGCCAATTCGTGCACCCAACAAATATTGTTGTTGCGGGATCTACCACTGTTAATAATTCTTACTAATATTATAAATGCGAAAGTTTAGATGGATGGATGTTTGTTAGAAGGTATCTCCAGAACGGCTGATTTCGCTGAAAATTGGCA
Source organism: Papilio machaon (assembly GCF_912999745.1). NCBI lineage: Eukaryota > Metazoa > Arthropoda > Insecta > Lepidoptera > Papilionidae > Papilio > Papilio machaon. The sequence goes on from NC_059988.1 coordinate 9,237,427, forward strand.
TAGACGTAGAAAATAGTCTGTAAGAACACGGGCTATAAAGCTAGAAGCTTTTACTTTAAATTCCGCGCTGAAGGAGTCGCGGGCGACAGCTATACTAAAATTCTAAAACCAAGATAGTATGTAGATTTATTTTCATAGCTTCGATATGTTACACTTAAAGTTTTAATGATAATTGATCACACGCACCCTCTTAACATTAGAATCACCCCCTACCCCACAATTAAAGCACTCAACATTATACCGATCGTACATTATTTTGGTATGTCGCGTAAATTGGTAATTTTCTCACGTGTTTAATTGGTACGGACCACTGACACCTGCGGTCACGTACCGGAACGAAGTATTGGTACAAATGCACCGACTTTGTTGTGTTGGTTTATAAGTGACCAGTTACCGTTATATTTGAGTAATGTGATATTTTTTATAGTTAGATGCCTTAGTAAAGAAATAGTACTTCTTCAATCTTACTAATATTATAAATGCGAATGTTTAGATAGATGGATGTTTGAAGATATCTCCGGATACTCTACGGATCATGATAAAATTTGGCACAGATGTAAAACATAGTCTGAAAGAACACGTAGACTACTTATTACGTTTTTTTTAATTCCGTGGGGAAGGAGTCGCGGGTGAAAGCTAGTGTTTTTTTTATAATTTGTCTAACATTAAATCTAATGAATAAGGAAACAATTTACAAACGATTTTGTTTGTTTTAATGATTTTAATGGAATGATGATAAATGGATATAACTTCTGTTACGGACACAATGCTCTATTACATGTTGTTACACTTTTTCTTGAGATAATGTCAAAAATTTATATTTTAAAAAGCATTAACATTTGTTTGTAAAAGTCCTCAACATTCCTTAAATAAATAAAAGGCAGGCTAAATGTTACGTAACACCTGTTGTTGACGTATAATTAGGAATTTGTAAAAACTCTTCCTTGCAACATAAACACCGACAGACAAATGGATGTTAAACTGTATGGTGTTCAAAGTGTTTCGTTATTTAATTTATTAAGTATAACAAGTTATTTTACAGAAACACAATACATAAAATGCATGTAGCATAAATAATAATTTTAAAACTAGAATCGCAGAAGTCTGAAATCCTTTTAGACAGTTGTTCCTTTACTATAATTATTTAATTCTGCATTTTATAACGTAGATTTTAAGTAAAAATACAATAATTGGTATATCTGTAAATTAAAAAATAAAATAAGAGTTATTTTATGAACCTTTACCTTCCCGTCAAAGTACCGTGAAAATCGGTGCAGTCGTTCTGGTAAAACAACCCGGAACTAACGCGGCCAGATAGACAGACGGAAACTTTAAAAATTGGTTTTTTCTTATCTGCGTGTGTACAAAATATGATTTTTACATACAGACTCTCTATTACTTGTCATCATCTCATTAATATTATAAATTCGAAAGTTTAGACTGATGGATGTTTGTTTGAAGTTATCTCCGGAACGGTTGAACGGATCTTGATGAAATTTGGCACAGATATAGAACATAATCTGAAAGAGCACGTAGGCTTATTGAGTTTTAAATTCTGCGCGGATGGAGTCGCGGGCAAAAGCTAATAATATATAAATTCTTACTTATACGCAGGAGAGTTTGAGCTCCACTGGTCTACATTTATTTCAATAGCAGGTGCATAACATAAGCACAAGTCAATAAACGGTATGTTGTATTCTAATATTTTTTGCGTGCTAAAATATACTCATTTCTTGCATCCTAATATTTTACTCCATATCTTGTACTCCTAATTGTTAACAAATACTTTTTAATTCAATGTCTTATAATGTAATTTGGAGATGTATGAAAAGTTAAATAAAAATTGAGACATTTTTGACAAAACACTCGTAAATATTAATTGCCTTACATATTGCCTTCCCTCAAATTTTCTTTGAAAAAAAGAGACAAAAATGTAAAATTAAGTTATAATTATAATGAAAACTTTTATCTTAACTAGCTTACGACCGCGACTCCGTCCGCGCGGTATTAAAAAAAACATGACAAATAGCCTACGTGTTCTTGCAGACTATGTTCTACATGTATACAAAATTTCATCGAGATCCAATGAGCCTTTCCGGAGATACCTTCAAACAAACATCCATTCATCCATCCAAACATTCGCATTTATAATATTAGTACGATGGAAGTAATTTATTGTCATATGGATAAAAGAGAAATGTACTTTTTGTGTATTTTATTTACAAAATAACGTTCGTTCAATTTTTTGAAAATTTATCGTAGTTTTTTTTTTTAAGTAAAACCGTTGTCTGTTCATTAGATTGCGTCACGGATGTATTAAATTCGCGTTATATTTCGTTCCGGAGTCGATCTTTAACGTTTTTGCTCATTGAAAAATATTTCTTGTATTGTCTTGATGTTTTTAACGTACACCTATATTGTCTATTTCAAGTGTGGTTTTGCTAGAATGTAACAAAATAGACTTATATTTAACACGAATGACTGATGAAAAGAAATATCTGAGATCATAAAAAATATTAAACAAAAAATAAAAACCATTAAACCGTATAAGCGGAAAAATTAACGACTACAAAAGTTGTTCCTCAAAGTACAGTTTTCTATACTTTTATTTGTCTATCTAACTACATAACGACTAAAGTTTTTGTAGCTCTTTCAAACTAAACACTTTGTTCACACATAAATTGTTTTAGAGTTTCTTTTTTTCGCCGCTAGGGGATTTTTTTTAGCATTTATAGTATTAACGTGAATCCCGAGTGTTTAATGTCAATTAATCGTAAAACAATAGACAGTAAATTACGGTTTAATATTGAAAAATATCATCATCAACCTGCCCTTATCCCTATGGAGGGTCGGCACAGTATGTACTACTCCTCCATACTATCAGCCGTCATATCTGAATTGACCCTCTTCTTACGCATATCCTCCTTCACACAATCCAGCCATACTTTCTTTGGTCTTCCTAATATTGAAAAATATCCAACTGCATATTATGAATTTTGAAAAAAGTATATAATGTTCATTATTTGTAGAGATATAATAAGCTTGTTCATACAAGCTTATTATATCAGTGCGACAGAAAAAAACTACCGTAATCTGATATATTTATTTTCAAATATCTTGGCAGCTCAAGGACATCAGCGTGTCCCGCTACACGTAAAATTGTGTTCTGCGCAGTAAAATTAAGAGCCACAAATATATTTGAAAACTATTATGCCTTAACTATGTTACTACTTATAGATTAAAAAAAAAATCACGTCTGTATACTGAACCCCTTTTTAAAATATTTTACGATCTCGGTTATATGTAATATCAAGTTAAGTCGAGGTTTATTAAACTAGCATTAAAATGTTTTGTAACTTATTTTATTACGGGTATAGTTGGGGTTCTATGTTATTATAAAATTTTATTATTCTTTATTATTACTTACTAGCTTTTACCCGCGACTCCGTCCGCGCGGAATAAAAATAAAAATTATGTCTGTTTCCTGGTTCTAAGCTACCTGCCCACCAATTTTCAGTCAAATCGATTCAGCCGTTCTTGAGTTATAAATAGTGTAACTAACACGACTTTCTTTTATATATATAGATTATTAAAAAACATCTGATTGAAGTGTTGTTTTTTTAAGAACGAAAAGTGATATCGTGTTTTAGGACATGTAAAAAATCTTACTTCTTACTAATATTATAAATTCGAAACTTTAGATGGATGGATAGATGTTTATTTGAAGATAGATATACGGAGATCCGGAACGGCTCAACAGATCTTGATGAAATTCGACACAGAAGCAGTACAGAGTCACTAAAAACACATACGTAATTATTACGATGAAGTCGCTGACGACAGCTATATCGTAATAAAAGGACTTAACAACACTAGCCGGTGTACTTTATACTTAAGATTAAGTATTAAGTTAAAGTAAAGCGTTACAATTGGTTGCTATGGTTACTTTTAACTATTGGAAAGCGTTACTCGACATAGTTTAAAATGATCATCTCCAATCCGTTACATTTCGCTTGCCGTAAACTAAACGGTGTGGGTAAATAGTTTTAATTACGTACGGTTCATCGTGCTTTGCAAGTTGAGCAAATTGTTTAATAACAGTCAAGTGTATCGGGCCCACTGACCAAGATACGTTGTGTTACTGTTAGATAGTGAAAGCCGCCCATTTGAAATTCGGCAAATTATAATAATAGTCAAATTGCATAAAAATTCACACAGTACTTTTTCAACGCTAGTAAAAAGATCGATATGTACGTTATAATTTTCAGTGCTGGTTGGTTAAAATGGAGGTACTGAATAACTTTTTAAAAAGTTTATTTTTTACTTAATTTAGAGTTCGTTTGATATGGGATTTGCAGAATTCATATTTTGCACAAAGCAACAGTATTCATAATTTATCAGTAACATGTCTAACGATACGGAACAGCTAACGGATTCCCGATGACTTGAGAGTTTTGATACTTTTCTCTCAGCAATGCGCTACTATTTACAACTGTACGAAATGTCTTGATACTTTCACTTTTGTAGTCATACCTGTAAAATTAAAGGCTATATATAGATAAACATATTATTATTTCTGTTTTGTCAGAGATAATCAGAGGGACAACTATATGTTTTATACACAGATTATGGTCTCAGAAACCAACGATTAATAAACTAATATAATCGCTAATCGGTCAAGGCGCTTAAAGTATTCCATATAACGAACATACGTAAGAAAGAAGAAGAAACAAAAAAAGAAACTAGTTTATTACCACACAAGTACAAGAGAAAAAAAAATCACACCACATATTTATGAAAATAATTTAGAGAAATGTGGTAAAAGGAGCCAACTCAGCGTATGCAGAGACGGCCTAAACAGTCCCTGCGCTGGTTTTCAGTTGGCTCCTTTACATCCACCTGAATAATTACATAACATGGAGGGATAACTCAGTCTATTATATTATATAACATCCACTTCAATGACCGTACGAAAAAACATACAAATGACACGTAAAAGAAAACAAAAAAAATAAGGTAACCTAACATGAAAAATACGTACGAGTAAACTAATAAAAAATAAATCGTTGTCACACTTTAATTGTAACATTATATATCAAACTAGCTTTTACCCGCGACTCCGTCCGCGCGGAATAAAAAATAGAAAACGGGGTAAAAATTATCCTATGTCCGTTTCCGGGTTCTAAGCTACGTGCCCACCAATTTTCAGTCAAATCGATTCAGCCGTTCTTGAGTTATAAATAGTGTAACTAACACGACTTTCTTTTATATATATAGATAGATATGAACGACATATCAATATCAATATAAATATATTACACGCGAATTAAAAGGGGTAAAATATACTTCAAGTAAAAGGAAGCTGTGAATATTTTATATAGATACTCTTATCAGAAGATCGTCTAGCAAACGATAAGGCGCCAAAACAAAACAGCAGAAAAAAAAACAACCCTAAGGTATATGCGACCGTTCTATTACAATACTTCGGACATCTCTGTCGCATATATACGTAAATGATTGTGTAAGAAAGAGATAGAAGGTATATAGCAATGTGACAGTCCCCAGGTAAGTTCCATGCTTGAATTTATTTGGACACGAGCTTTTCGCGCGAAAGCACGTCCGCGTTCAGTTGTTCGATTTGTCCGGTTTAAATCAAAAAGTGAATTGAAGATTTTTTTTTTAATTTCGAACTTATTGTGAAAATTTTTAAATAAAAGAATTTTTATTTTTAAATTTTATAAAAGACACGTGTTGTAATGTGATTGTGCGACAGTTGGATTTTAAAAGTGACATCGGGAAGATCCTTTTGTGCAATGCAATATAGGGATATCCTTTGAAAAAGGACACAGAAGCGGTAAGTTTATTGTAAGATTATAACATACGTGGAGGGAAGTTTCTATAATAAAGTAGTGAATAAATCAAATAAATTTCATCTAATATATAAAATTCTCGTGTCACAGTTTTCGTTGCCATACTCCTCCGAAACAGCTTGACCGATTCTCATGAAATTTTGTGAGCATATTGAGTAGGTCTGAGAATCGGCCAACATCTATTTTTCATTTTTTTTTTAACTGCGCGCGGACGGAGTCGCGGGCGACAGCTAGTATTGTTATATATTCTTTCAATTAACTTATACTTATTTTATATACAATTCCACTAAAATAATGTTATTAAACCAATGTAAATACTGGTTATATTTAAAAAATGTGGCTAAACATTTAAAATAAAAATAAAAAACTTTTAAAAGGTTCAGTTCTATGTTTGAATAGGATTACTGTTTACAATCGAGTTTGGCGCGTAAAATGCAGGTAGAAACATGAGGAAAGATTGGAGTGGGATGAAGGTTTAGTTTTTTTTTAAATCATTAATTCCGACCGTCATTTATAAGAGTCATTTAGACATTAGCATACTAACAGCCAGGTATTTGAAAGTATAGACATCTTTTGGATAGTCGTATGTTATCTTTTTTTAAGAATATTGATGGATTAGAGATTAGACTTTAACTGGTTTGAATTAAAGTTGAATTTCATGCAATCCATATTTAAAATAATTTTATTTTAAGGTTCCAAATATATGGTAATAATATATTGTAATGGTGTAAGAGTTCACTAGCAATATAAGGAATAATATTACAAGAGGTACATCTAAATTATTACATTAAAAACAACGTATGTATATATATCTTCATTTGTAAATTATGTAATGAACAAATGGATTAAGCCTTAAAAGTTCATCGTTAACATTGAAGTTACCCTTTCATTATTATAGATGGCGCAAGCAGTATCTAAAGTAGCATTTTAAACGGAACTGTTTTACGGAGAGGAATAAAAAAAACACTTAATTTGTGTCCCATATTTTCTTCCAGGCTATGTTCTACATCTAGAGCCGTTTTAGAGAAAAGTTCTAACAAATATCCATCCATCCATCTGTACATCCATAGATCCAAAAAATCGCATTTAAAATATTAGTATCACAATGATTGCGTTTTTATACATTTAGCTCTACCTTACATTACGCTGTAAGAACCATAAATTCCATGAAAAAAGTCTAAATAACATTTTGTACATCATGTAGTCTTACTTGGATATACATTAAACTAATTCTATAGAATTCAATTCAATGCTATGAATAAAAAATATAAGGGCCCTTACACACTCACTTGAGGAAACAAACAATAAAACAAAGAGTCATAACAACCACTTCTCACGCTCTCCTATATCAGCTTACCTTCAAGGGTCAGTAATTCCATTAATTAGCGATAGACAGAGACAAACAATTATTTTCACCGTCTACAAGAAAGAGTGAGCAAAGTAAATAGATTATTACACACCCTTACAGTTTAGCGGAGCGTACACGGATTTTTTGCACGTTTTTTCTTTCAGTCTGTGAACGGCTTTTACAGTCTGTTGCATTCGCATTTAATAGAATTTAAAAAATATAATTATTGTTTTAAAAATGTGGTTAACATATAACTGTTAACCACATTTTTATGGACCCAAAGAATTATATACCTTAAAATAAAAATCAGGATCATAATTGAAATTTCAAATATTAACGTGCCTTAGTTTTTCCCTCTGATCGAAGATTCACAATGTTATCGCTAAAAAAACATCGAAAACATGTCAAAGAATTCAGTAGTGATTTTAATAATCATAGTCAAAATCTGTTATAACGACATCGAAGGGACTACTCATATTGAGTCGTAAAAACCGATAGTTGTAACAACCGGTGACAGGTATTAATAGGAAAGATATGTATATAACATTCAGCCAGGACCTTTGATTTTGGTCAATTTAACCGGTATGTTGTTCTAAACGATGTCGCCATAAACGGTTTTGACTGTATTTTTATTACTAAACAACACACAAAGACAAGCCCTTGAAGGTAGGGTAAAAAAATTAAACAAATCGTTATTTTTAGTGACAATAACTTGTACACACTTAAGTCTTCCTTATGGCGTCATGCGAATCGTAAAAATGTCTTCCCACTGCATTGTTATTGTAATTTATGTGATTAGAATATTAAACCGGGAGTGCGCATTTAATTAAAATGGGGTTCATTTTTTTGTTTCGACGAACCCAAGGATCAATTTTTAATTTTATAACAACTCTCAAGGGTTTTTAATCCACCAAAAAAGAAAAGCCGTTTAAAATTACTTTAAGCTGAGGCATCTTTAATAAGGAGGCTTAATTTTTTTGCGTGCGATTTTTTGGTAGGCGCTCTAAAAAATAGAGCATTTTTTCATTCGGAATAAGATTTTAATAAATTGAATAGCTTTGATATGTTTTTTTTACTATTCTAAACGGCCAGTCATAAATTTTTTTTATCGTTCTCACGAAAAGGTACCCCTACATTTTGATAACAAGTGAAGGTTGGAATAAAAAATATGTCAAGATATTGTAACGAAATGCGCAGCAGTAAAAGGGGTTGAATCGAGTGCACCCAGGAACTAAATTAACTGATACCGATCGAACTTTTAAACCGTTGTTGCTCCACAAGACTCCATTAAGAAGAAATAACATCCGCGTGCTCTTTATTATTGCAACACTGGATACTTGATTTTTTTATGTTTTATTTCTGCAAACATCTTTGTAAGAATAAAAAAAAAATGATCTGGTAATTGTTTTGATAATTTTATTTTATAAAGTGTATTAATTAATTGTAAATTTATATTCTATCTAATAGGACTATTATATAATGATTCGCTTAAAATTGTACTTCTCACAAGAAATATGTCATAGAAATTTTATATCCACTTTTCTTCATTAACTTAGGTAATACATTTTTGTATTGATTTTCACACGAAGTACAATAAAATAATAAACAAATCAAACTAACTTCCGAGTATCTTCTATATCACCAAAACCGCAAACACTTACCATATATAACAAAACTATCTAAAAAGCTATAACTTACGATCTGATATACGTTTTCAATGACATTAAATTTTGCTACATGTCCCCAACCCCCAGGTGTCCGGCCCTGTAAATCACCCTGCTTGGCCTCATGACCTTAGGGTTTTAAGGATTAGGGTACGATATTCCCAGGATATACGAGGTGGTAAAGTTAAATAGATAACATGCGTAATAAAGATATCCATGTATATTTTATCTATTTAAAATGAACATTGTTTTTTAAAAAAAATTGATAAAAAATTACCAATTTTTTTTATACCAAATGTTCTTTTAGACTTCAATGCTTGTTCAGATGTTTCTTATTATTGCTATATAATTACATTGTCAACCAAAAAAATCGCTGGAGTTTTGTAAATTTAGAAAAATGTTATAAATTTTTTGATTTTTTTATGTTTTATTTCTGCAAACATCTTTGTAAGAATAAAAAAAAAATGATCTGGTAATTGTTTTGATAATTTTATTTTATAAAGTGTATTAATTAATTGTAAATTTATATTCTATCTAATAGGACTATTATATAATGATTCGCTTAAAATTGTACTTCTCACAAGAAATATGTCATAGAAATTTTATATCCACTTTTCTTCATTAACTTAGGTAATACATTTTTGTATTGATTTTCACACGAAGTACAATAAAATAATAAACAAATCAAACTAACTTCCGAGTATCTTCTATATCACCAAAACCGCAAACACTTACCATATATAACAAAACTATCTAAAAAGCTATAACTTACGATCTGATATACGTTTTCAATGACATTAAATTTTGCTACATGTCCCCAACCCCCAGGTGTCCGGCCCTGTAAATCACCCTGCTTGGCCTCATGACCTTAGGGTTTTAAGGATTAGGGTACGATATTCCCAGGATATACGAGGTGGTAAAGTTAAATAGATAACATGCGTAATAAAGATATCCATGTATATTTTATCTATTTAAAATGAACATTGTTTTTTAAAAAAAATTGATAAAAAATTACCAATTTTTTTTATACCAAATGTTCTTTTAGACTTCAATGCTTGTTCAGATGTTTCTTATTATTGCTATATAATTACATTGTCAACCAAAAAAATCGCTGGAGTTTTGTAAATTTAGAAAAATGTTATAAATTTTTTTTATATACCTTAGGTATTCTTTCACATTTTTTTCCGTTGATTCTTAAAGGCTTTAAAAACATGTTAAAAATTACAACACCTGTCTTTTACTAACAAATATCAAATGCTGATAACAATTGCACCCTTTAAATATCCAAAAAAAAAACTTTTAAAAGTCTACCGGTATTTACTTTTAAAATTAAAACTTGTTTTTCAAGTAGACAATAGACTAGACTACTTTTTGCAAATAAAAAATTACGAAAGGAACGAGGACGAACGACAAAGTTTTGTTAACAATTCAAGTTAAATATCAAAGGGTAGAAAACGAACAACACTGAACTGAACAATACTGTATCCTTGTAGACTACATCTATGCCAAATTTCATCAAGATCCATTCAGCCGTTATGATGATACCTTCAAACAAACATCCATCCATCTATACATTCGCATTTACAATATTATAATATATATTAAGTAAGATAAGTAATTATCACTTTAAGTAAAATAGTACTTTACAATATTTACGACTTCCGTGACCATTTCTCTATCGTTTCCCACGTCGATGCTCCCGCGTTACTTTCCATCACCTTAATGATATAATTCACAGATAGCGCAAACTAATTACAGATTAAAAATAATTGCCTTGTTACTCGACCATAGAGTTACTTTATTAATACAACCTCTTTGTTTAGTTTCACTCATTATCTTCCTAATTGCTGTTATAATGATGTAGTTTAATATTTTCTACATAATTCATACTTTTATTGTAATAGTTCCTATGTTATGTAGATAAAAAAGTAACATACTCAGAAAAGTTCGTCATCTTACTTCTTACTAATATTATAAATGCGAAAGTTTAGATGGATGGATGGATGTTTATTTGAACAGATCAACGGATCTTGATGAAATTTGGCACAGATGTAGGATATAATCTGGAATAGCACATAGTTTACTTAGTAAGTCCGCGCAAGAGGAGTCGCGGGCGATAGCCAGTTTTAAATAATTTTGTGACAAACGAAATACTACACTATGAATTCTCGTTAATACTGTTTTAAAATAGTTCAACTTATCGTTCTATACTCATAGAATAAAAATGAAATTTCAATCAATTTAAGATATGGGACTAGTTTTAAAGAAATAAAATTATAAATCAAACTAATACATTAAAAGATATGTATGAAAAAATTAGTAATAACTCATCCAAGGGTAACGAAAGCCCCACATATTCCTTATAAGTTACATGGAATAATAATTCTATAATTCGTAAAGACTCCGATATTCCCGCCCCTAAATATTGCCTCGTAAATTTCCCATAGACCGAGACAACGGCAATTGTTGACGAAAATAAATCACTACATTAACATGAAGTTTGTTTGGTCAAAGAAAAAAAGTTCGAGAAAAAAAAAAACTAGATCGGATTTTTTAACTTGTAAGCAAATTTAACTCTTACTACTTAATAGTTAAGGTTGAAAAATGTATTAAACTTCTTAAGTAAGGGCGCATCTGCAATCTTCAAAGATTTTTGCACACTTCCTCAAACAATAACAAAAGAAATGTGAAGTTAGGTTAACAATACACTTGGGAGATGAGCCACGATCAGTTGCTCTAGATTGCGTAACAATTAAAAATTCTTATTAAATCACCGATCGAGGTATCTATTGTGTATACAACAATAGACCCAATTTCGAAAGGATGAAGGTTTCTTTACCTTTGACATCTGCTTTTGAATTCACATTCCGTTATTTCTTGCACAAAGTATTGCTGTTGTTGAAGTTTAAGATTATTACATTAAAAAACTTTAGAAAATTTTCCATATTAGATTCCAGTAAATAAAAATATTGATAACAGATCCAATGTATGCACAAGTTTGAATGGATGTATGGATGCTTGTCACTACATAACTAAAGGTATGAGAAGTAAATTTAGAACAGCTGAAATAGCACATAAGCTACTCAGTTTTTAAATTCCACTCAAAGTCGCCGACGATAGCTAAATAAAATAAAATACAAATTTCACTCGCTCCCCTTAGCATATTATCATAGTGTCCGCTAGGTGGCGCTATCAACCACATGTCATGTTTAGATTTACGTAATAGATAAGGCCTTGTAACATATTGCTAGGACGTTAACAAGACATGTTTTAGTTTATTGACCTAGGTGTGTTTTGAAATAGGTGACATCTGGACAAAAACCTTGAATTTTGGCCGGATATAACGGAAAGTTTTGGCCAATGTTCGCCAAAAGTACATATGTTTATGAAGCCATATTGTATCATAACAAAATGTTAATTATAATTAATATTTTTAACGGTCATTTAAATTCTAATGTTTCAGAAGTAAATGAATATTATTATCTTCTAAAGATGACGAAAAAATTCGAAGAATAGCATAATAAAAATAAATCCCTAACAAAACAATCTTACGTTTCAATTTGTGACCGGCCCATTTCCATCGCCCTTCCCACTTCTCCTATTGTTTACGTATTCTCTTTTTTATTTCTAATTTAAAACTCAAAAACTACGTTATCTATCGCTGAAACTGTTCTTACGTTCTTATATGTCTATATCTAATTAGATTCCAATTAGAATATTTATTGGTTTTAACTTATATTTGAATCAGTCATCGCAAACATATTGTCATCCCACTCGTTATCTCAGAAAAAAACGAAGACGACACTATGTTTCTTTGGAGGTATTACGACAGTGGAAACACCACTCAATAGACGTATGAAGTTATAATTTGCATGTCTCTGATCTGATAAACATAGACAATGCGTAGGAGTCAAAACAATAAATGGTGAAGTAAGCGTAGAGCATTGTTACCCAATTCCTTTGACTTTTAAAAGACGGGACTTGTCATGCGCGTACGTTCCGAACTTTCGAATGAAAATGAGCAAGTTTTAAACTTGTTTATCTAACCGTTTTTGTGAGTATAGTTTTCAGTTTATGATAAACTCAACTAAATACGTCTCAAATTTAAGTGTCAGTGTGATATTCACGAAAAGTTGCAGAATTGATTTAGTACAATGGCGATTATTTGCTTAGTTCGTTACTCTATAGTCAAAGCCTAATCGTTGGCCTTGTGATTTGCCAGTTATGCTGTTGCAATCGATTCCTTAACGGACACAATGGGTAATCTGTGTCGCCTTCGAATGATTCATACAAAATGTATCAAACAATGTTGCATATAATTAAGAAAAGTGACACCGAAACAATGATGTTATGCAAAAGTATACCACTACCATAAAATAAGAACTTTGTTAGTTTCTTCCTTATTTTTTTCTAAAAGTCAAATTTATTATAACATTGAAGAGAAATAAAGTAATGAAACTACATGTAATTGCTAACATTTATCGCGGCGGCGGCGCTACTAATTTGAAATGGGGGCGTGCGGCAGCTGCGCCCGCGTCTCTTGACTTGCACACTACTGCTCCAAAGGGTTACCTTACAGGGTTGCCACTTTTAACACGTTTTAACTCTTAAGTCTGGAATGTTATTGAATTTGATAGTTGATAGATTAAATTATTTTTCTTCCAAAAGTACTCCACTAAAATTCAAGTAGGTTAACACATTCAGTGCCAGCGTCTCATCTAGCGAGTTAATTTTTGTCCTAAAACTATTTAGTGGCATTGTATGTGTTAGGTAAAGGTAACAAAGTTCAATGCAATATCTATTATAATATTATCTGTATCTATAATCTAAAGTTTTCAAATAAACGTTTTTAACTACGTTGGTATTCTTGAAACTGACGAGACTACTTAGACTAACTATTTTTTTTTTAATTTTTACCTTTGTTAGAAATTATGAATAAGAAATGAAGCCGAAACGGTGTCAAGCAGGTTTAATCTTATTAAATATAAAAAAAAGACTTTACATTTAATGACATTATAAACTCATATTGCTATGAAGGTGACAACCCTGCTCTTAAAAGTACTACAACTTTCACTGCATTTGTAGATCGTAAATCTATTGAGTTAAGGTTCTGTTTTGTTTTTATTAAACAAAAGCCATACAATTGTGTTAATTTGTAATAAGTGATATTTAGTTTGGATTCAGATATCAAATACTGAGTGGTTTATTGGATAATGTTTACTTTGTTGAACGCGGTTTGGTATCACTTTATATACCTATCGAAACAATTACGATTTGATTTACGTATTAATTTATTTATAATAACTAGCTGTCGCCCGCGACTCCGTCCGCGCGCAGTTAAAATGGGGGGGGGGGGGGTTATGAAAAATAGATGTTGGCCGATTCTCAGACCTACTGAATATGCTCACAAAATTTCATGAGAATCGGTCAAGCCGTTTCGGAGGAGTACGGCAACGAAAACTGTGACAATTTTATATATTAGATATATACATATTATTATACTTACAAAATGTTGTGAATGTTGGGCCACCAAGGTTTCAGATGAAAGAAGATTGCATGTAGCTGAGATACGTATGCTATGATGGATGTGTGGTGTGGCAAGAAAAGATAAAGCTAAGAATATGTATGTCAGAGGAAGTTTGAAAGTAGCGCCAGTTATTGAGAAATTGAGGAGCAGAAGGTTAGCGTGGTTTGGATAGGTATGTTATGCGGAGGGATGATGTCCCATAAACAAAAAGGTAAGGAGATTGAATGTGGATGGCTATAAAGGTAGAAGAAGACCAAAGAAAGTATGGATGGATTGTGTGAAAGAGGATATGCGTAAGAAGGGGGTGAATTCAGATATGACGGATGATAGAGATGTATGTAGTATGTGTGTAGTGTGTAGTACATACTGTGCCGAACCTTCATAGGGATAAGGGCAGGTTGATGATGTTACAAAGTGATTGGAGTCTTAATTTATTGATAAGGGGAGTGTCATTAACAATATTTTCAATATAACCGGTGATTCTTAAATTTATATGGAATTAAATCAAAATTTCGCTATAAATCAGATCACCATCACCATCTCTGGCCTTTCTGCCCAATGTTGGACAAAGGCCTTCTCCGACAAAATTCGTAAAGCTCGTGTTTTAGTTTATTCAAATTTAATGTAGGTACCTACAGTCAAGCACATTTACATTAAAAATAAAATTTTACGGGTCACAGTCATGTTCATGACATTTTCCGGTATCGTTCGCATATTAAAATATTTCCGAAATAAATATACCAGAAATGTATTTAATTTGTCGTAATAAACAAGGCAACGAGGGAAACGCACGCAACAATGTATATATTTTTACTGAATTATTCATGAAACGTACGCCACCTGCCGGCGTAACCGACAAACATTGTCAATCGATAAATGATATGCTAAGAACAGTGCCTAAATTAAATTAAAATATTATGTTCAAGAACACTTATTTGGTAGGTTAAATATTTCAATAATCACAGAAAAAACCGTAGTCTCAAATACAAAGAAAAAAAATGCTCTAAAATTACAAAAACAAAAACGTAACATTAATGATTCAGTTACAGTAAACAAAAGTGATGGGGTTAAAGTATTTAAAAGGAAATTAACAAATAAAAAACCTTTTCAAAACATTAGTACAAGAACTTCAATTTAAAGATTTCCCAATAAACTTTAGTACGTGATTATACCAATGACCTAATTTAGCATTCAATTAATATTCGATCCATATGGGACAGAATCTTTACATACATTCAAAAGCCGACGACAAACTTGCACTGTCAAATCATCCAAGACACTTACAAAGGAAAAAGTATCCGTTTTGGCACAAGCCGGTTCCCGTACTTGGCAAATGTTGCAATATTAACTTCCTTTATTTGCTATTTATGTCACTCTTAATGACACCACCTCTAGACCGAAATTTACTTATTTTGATATCACTTTATTCTTAGGTATACAGCTTCTTTCAGATCTCAAATACAAAACTAAATTCAAGATTCGAATCCGCTAAAACGTGTTCCATTCAGTACATACGTTGACATTATTCAAGCAATGTTGCCAGTCTAAATGCGAATTTTATATCATTCTAAACCTTATGCAGTCACAGGATCATGAACTTGATATTATCGAGCCGCAATATAATCTGTGGCGCATAAGAAACTTTTTGTTCTGCCACCCCAAGTTTCAAGTCGAGACGTGAATTCGATATTAAAAAATGCTCCAGAAGAAATCTTAAATTCAATAGTAATTTGACGTTAACGCTAGGGAGAGGATAATAGTCGTACGCCCTGTTTTTGCGGTGTTGCATTTAGTTCGCAAAATCTCCGGGGTCGTTTTGTGTGTACACTGGTTTCTGAGCACAGCATGTGTCTGTCAATGTACTGAGGGAATGAATGCTCGCCGAGATTCAAATTATACACTCAATTTGGTTAGTTAAGGGAAGTATGAGTTATTGCCTCGGCGTAACCGAAGTGAAATCGGCCATTTTGTAAGGTTTAACAAAGCTTTAATTCGCAGCCAATTTTTTGGTATAATGCCCTGCCTGTTATTTATTGTATTCGTAAGCAATTAGGCATTATAATTAACTTATTGTATTTAAATATTCCTTAAAGTAATTAAAATAATATTACTGCATACATTATAATGTAAGTATAAAGGTCTAGTAAAGGAATAGGTGTCGCTCGCGACTCCGTCCACACAGAATTAAAAAACATAATAAATAACCTATGTGTTCTTTCAGACTATGTTCTACATCTGTGCCCAATTTCATCAAGATCCGTTGAGCTGTTTCGGAGATACCTTCTAACAAACATCCATCCATCCATTTATAATACTCGTATTAGTAAGAAGTAAGATTTAAATGCAGTTTAATGCATATTTTTTACTCAGTATGTATTTCTTATAACAGAAATACACAAATATACAAAAATTTTAATTAACGCTTTTGAAATGTATTACTGTGTATTAAGTTATAACTTTAAAGCGGTATAACTTCAAATTTTATAGATCTGTAGTAAAACTATGAGAAATACAGCTTTTACTGTGTTATCTGGGACACAAGTTATAATTTACTTGTGAATAAGGTTATAACGGACTGCTTTTAACTTAAGATTTATTACTTAAGTGCTTTATGATTGTGAGGTTTAAAATAAAAAAGTAAGATGCTTATAGAGGTAGACAGAGATTCTGAATTTTCATTATAAATAATCTCTGTTATCGTCACCAAAATGTATGTACATTTCAGTTGCTTTGTATAAAACGACATTTCATAAAGCCATTCGATTACAGATACTTTGGTATTGTTCAATCTCGAATCTATTTCACACATTTCAAATGGACTCAATCTAAAGCGTGTCTAAGCCATGGCTCACGAGGCTGCCGTTATAACTATCAAATGCACGAAGTCGTAGTATACGTCGCAGAACCTTAGCTAATCGCCAAAAACGACCTGTGCAATTTGTACTGTCACTATTGTATTGTTGTAATTTAAACTTTAATTCTATTAGAAATAAGTGCTAGTTTGTAGGATCATTAAATTTATTCATTAATGCATTATTGATGTATCTAGATACTTGTGATTTATAAGTCTACTTTAATTAAGTTACCAGATTTGGTTTTGGAATTTGATTGGTATTTCTGACGTGTTAACTTTATGCCTACATCTTGCAATCTTTTTAAATAATTCTACAAATTATTTATCTAACATAACCTAACTTGTTGATATAATTCACAAATATTTTATTACTAACTTTGGCTTTTAGTTTTAATTGGTAAAGGAATCTAACCTGATATATTTACTAAATAAAATTGAACACATTTAGTATGTGTTTCTATATTCTTATTTTGACAACTTTGTTTGCGAAATACAATGATATGGTAGCTGTATCTATATAAAAAAAAAGAAAGTCGTGTTAGTTACACTATTTATAACTCAAGAACGGCTGAATCGATTTGACTGAAAATTGGTGTGCAGGTAGCTTAGAACCAGGAAACGGACATAGGATAATTTTTACCCCGTTTTCTATTTTTTATTCCGCACGGACGGAGTCGCGGGTAAAAGCTAGTTTCTAATATCTCTTACAAGAACATTCCTCGTATCTAACGGTTGTGGGAATGGTACAGAGTCGTGACAAATCGACACACTGTCAGCGCACGATGACAGATTACAATGGCGGCCGGCTGGTGACACGGCGCAGCAAAAAGCGCGCCAAAGAAAATCTCATCTGTCAAATTGCTCGCGCTCTTTGTATTGTTGCCTGAATAACGTTAACCATATAATCTTTCTTTTCTTCTCTTTTTTCTATCTTTCTTTTATTCTTTATAATTCATGTGAATTAATTATCAAAAGAGCTGTGCTAAGAAAATTGACAAACACTTTTTTTTTACTTCAATTTCCTTTGATTAATTTCGATAATAATTACAGTAATTTTATAATTGCTTTTCTGCTTTTTCAACAGTAGACAGTAGAGTAGTAATAAAAATCCTATTCTATATTTTATAATCTTGCTTCGTAGGTGTAAGTTACTAAACATATAACTGATATAAGTGTTAAGAAATAACAATAACATTTTAATACGCTTACGATTTGTCTAGAATTGATAAGAAACTAAGTTGTGATCATGCGATGTAAAGTTCAAGGAAACCTTCACAAAGTTGCTTATCTTGCTTTATAACATCTATTAATAACTAAGTTAACTTTAAACTTTCGTGTTAAAACTTCCATAATTCAACTTTACGTACATGAAGACATAAATTTTACTTTACTTTATTTTATTTACAGGTGCAAAATGCTGAAGTGGGCAGTATACAAAAAGAATCAGGATGGTCAAACGATTATCCCGCAAACAGAAGTTGAAGACAGTAATTCAAATAAACGTTACAATGAAAGAGCTCGTAGATCGTTAGATGCGCAAGTGGTCAAGAAAAGCAAGAAACCAAGTCGATATCAAAGGCGTTCTATGGGAGCAACTGGCAGAAAAAATAATAACAATGGTATAGATAAAGAAAATATAAATTGTATTGGCAATACTCCTAATTACTATAAACCAGGATTCATTAAGAATACTGAAAATATCGCCTTGAAAGATGTTAGCAATATAACGCCTACTTCTGTTACTCCTGTAAAAAAATTTGGTAAAAACAAATTTTATGCGGATAACGAAAAAGATGAACTATCACCTAAATTACCACCGACTCCTCCGTCATACAGTAGAAGAGTTAGAGAAGCAAAGAAGAGAAAATTAGAAATGAGTAGCTTAAACAATAGCGAAACTTTTACTAGAAACCTTTGCGCGTATAAATCTGAAAGAAGAATAAATAATGTTGACAGAAGTCTTTTATGTTCACAAAAACTAAGTCATAGTACTTCTGAGCCATCTTTAAACGATCTCTCGGACAGACTTAGTGCAACAACGACCAGTAGTAGAAATTCACTTAATATGGAAAAGTATACAAGAAAAAATAAACCTATATGTACAATTAAAACCACAAATCAGGACATTGTTGAAATAGAATACGATAAAGATCTAGTTATAAACTGTTTAGAAAAACCATTAGTCATCGATAAACATGAAATAGAGAAATCTACGTTGCCCATATTTGGTCACAGTATATTTATGGACAATCCTGTTTATTTAAAAAAGAATGAAGATTTGCCAATTAGTATAAGACCTTTGAAAAGAACGAGGAAAAAATCAAGTGACTTTGAAAGTTCCTTTAAATCGCCATGCGGGGATAAAAAAGATACACATTCTCTTGTTAGAGACGGATGTTCGCCAATATCGATGACACCGTTGTCCGTAAAATTAGAAGCACTAAGATTTAGTGCAATGAGTACACATGAAATTAATTTAACTAAAAGGGCTACTCCTGTAAGTGAGGTAACTCAATACTTTCCTAAAATTGAGAATCCTTTCAACTTAATCTTAAAAGATGAAGAAACCTCCACAGAGATGGAAAATAAATTTATATTAGGAAAAGATTCGTTGACAAATGCGTCTGAGTCTACGGTGTCGACTACTCAAATGGGTGATGTAACGCTCGAGAGAATGATAGAAGACATCATAAAAAGTACAAAAATTATCAAATCTAAACGACGAATACTAAAAAATATTCCTGATCCAAAATTGACTGTGGAAGAAGAAAGACCTCCTTTAGACACTGTCAAAGATTTGTTTGTAAGACCTCAAACCGAGCACAAATCAAATTTAATTAAAGAGGCGAAGTACGTAAATTTATCTCGAGAGAGTTCGGTATCGCCTAAAAATAGCCCAACAAAGAAGATGTTGCCTGTTCATAAAGTCAATGATAAGTTACTAAAAAACGTCCCGATAGGTTGTTTTCTATTAGACGATGGAGATGGTTACAACGAAAGAGAAGTTCGTACACCTAGCAAACTAGATGATGAAATAGAAATAGAACAAGATAGGAATGTAAATAAACCATTAAACAGATCATATTCTTTAAGTGCCTGTAGTAGTAGAAGTAACTTGAATTACACATTATCAGAATCTACACCTGATTTATTTACTTCAAATGCGAATGTCCGATTAAGAAGACAGAGATGTATACGTAAAAAGAAAACTGCAAAAAGCAATGAAAGTCTGTGTAAACAACAACAAATGGATCGAAACTCCCCTAAACCTTCATTACTGCGTACTCTGGAAATGGGCATACCTAGCCCCGCATTAGAATTGCAAAATGTATCGTTATGTGAACCTCTTAATTCCCCTTTCCTGTTTCACCAACCCAACGTATACGAAAATGAAAATATGCATAATACATCCATTTTGACAAATGTTTCGCACAGCAGTTTAATGTCTTATAAACCAATTCAACAAAATATAAGATCTAGAGAATTATTTGGTTTAACTTTGGAAAATGGTATACCTAGCCCTATAACACCAGCTATGGGTGTTAAACGACAAAGCAATGTTCTCAGTGAAGAAAGGGCGAGTAAAACTAGCAAATTAGATGAAGACATAATAACTAACGATGCATTAACTCCTGTATTAGAATATAAGTCTACAAGACGATGTCTGACGTATTCTCTTGAGGAAAGTAGTATTAATAGCAGTGAAGAAAAACGGAGAAGCGTAGCTAGTAACCGCTTAGAGCGTAGTACTGATAGATTTCAGACATTAAAAGCAACGATAGATCTAGAAATTAAAACTAGACAAGACACAATAGATGTTCACGGTGAGTGGTGACTATCGAACTCCTTTTTAAACTTTCTGTTATTTTTTAAATAGTAAACACTTTTTTCATTATCTGTTTGTATTTGCAGTTATTCGATGTCGAGATCTTCAACGACCATCAGGACAAACGGAAGACATTAATGCTTATGCTAAGGTAATGTTAATAAATAAAGAACATGATTTTTTTTTATAGTGAAGATAATCTATTTGGATTAATTAAACAAGATATTATAGACAGACGACTTAAGTAAATTTATAATATTTTAAAATAAATTCATTATTTTAACAGGTCGTCATAACTGATGTGAATGAGAGCCAGTCGCTACCATCTCAGAGGTCAATATTCCAGCGCACCTCGGTTCTGTACGGGAAACGAGAGCCGGAGTTCCAACGGCATCTGAAGCTACCTTTACCGATTGCTGTGTACGATTACCAGATGCTGCACGTCTCTGTCTGGCACCGTGACAAGAAATACAGGTAAGATTTAATGAAGAATTCATTGTCATTTCACCAAGACAAGTATGTGTCCTTCTATGAATAATAAGTACCGATTAGTTATTGTCTTTAAATTGTTGTCTGTTTTTAAGACTTAATTGGTAGTTACTATTGATATTTGATTTTTTATTGTGACAGTGTTTGTTAGACCGCTTTATAAATAAATGTGAAAAGCGAATTTCATAGTTGCAATTTTAGTTAAGGGTATAACAATTTTGTGACATCAACAAAAAAATTGGTTAGATATTTTTACAAAAGACGGGATACCAGATTTCTGAACTAAAACTAATGAACTTAAATATTTATTCTTATCGACACCGCATCTAAATCTATCGAAAAGATCACTATCGTAAAAGGATCGCAAATCTCATCGGTAGCTGAAAGCACCTTTTGAAAGGGGGCTTGGTGGCCGCATGAAAAATTTTTCACTCTTCCCCATCAAGTACCGTTCATACATAAGATATCGGGGGTGGAAATGACGCGAACGTGGGACTGCGCACATCGATCGATGGCAGGGCGGCGCAACCCCGGCCAGTCGTCGTCCTAACTCCACGCTGTGAGTGTCCATTTTATTTGCGACCCGGTGTTTTAGAATTACGCATTGAACATAGCTGTGTTGTGTACGATCTCGTTTGTGGATTGTGTGTGCACGACGGATTTATTGTGTCTATCGGCTCCGGTGTCAATTTGCTGTGGTTTAGGAGTAATTTTGGTAAGGGTCCCAGTGCCGGGCGGCTACTGATAGTGTTTGACATGTATCCGAACACGTTTACGATTTCTTTTGTTTGATCGCTACTTAATTTTTAACAACTTAAATATGACTAAGTATTATTTAAAATATTATTTTACTTTGTAGTTAAAATATCTTTCATTTTGATTTTAATTCAAATGATTGATAACTGAATCATTGTTACGTATCTTGCCGGCCGTATACGAATATTAAGTGAAACAAAATCAATTGAATAATTTTATTAACCTTTCGTACATATCTGAATGGTAAATTTAAATGTAACTATGTCATACATCTTACATAAAAATCTCTCCCGTATCATATTTATGAGTTTGCCCACATTTCGGTTCAATATTTGACGACTATAATTTGACTCCATTACAAATGTCAGAACATTGAGCTCATTCCATTAGGTAAATATTATTTTATGGTTTTCTTATACGATTAAGCTTTTATGCTTTATACAATAAAATACTATTAAAACTAAATTATTATAAGATAAGAGCGTCGGTGGCTCAGGGATTAAGCACTTGACTTGTAATCTGCAGGTCCTGGGTTCGAATCCCGCCAATGTGTTTTTCGATTTATATACATATGTACCGACGTTCTTACGGTGAAGGAAAAATCGTGATACAAACTGCTCATATCTGAGAAGAAATTCAAAGATATGTGTGAAGTCAATCGACTAGCACTGCGCCAGCGTGGCCTACTATGGCCTAGTCTAGTCACCCCTAATTTGAGTAGGCTCCGAGACCCTCAATGGGGTCGTAATGCTGATGATAACTAAATTATTAATACTCATCATAGTAAACAGTACTTATTTTAATCTCTCTCTCTCTCTCTCTGTGTCGGTCCCTCATTTCTGAGGATCGTGGTCAGCATGTGCAGGGTCACATCTGGAGCGGATGATATGCCTCCACCGGCTCCTGTCCAGCGCGTCTCTCACGACGGTATAAAATTTTGTGGACGACAACTCCTTCATTTGGTCAGTCCATCTTGTTGGTGAGCGGCCGCGTGCGACTTATTTTAATAAAAAGAGAATAAAGGAGTATTAAATGTAACATAGAATTTAAACAATTTTGTAAATTGGGTTTCCATAGCCCAAAGATTAGTACAAACATATGACATAGTCCTTTTTTCCTTGCAAAAACTGAAATATTAATATGTTTACGAGTGGAAGTGGAAACTGGTAAAGTTGAATCACAAACAATGGAACATATCCGAGAGAGATATGTCATAATGCAACGACTTGTAGTGTCATTAGTTGGAGCGCTGGCGAGCGTCCAATTTTCCGAAACCTTGGAATTTGATATTGTCATGAGTGACAGATATTCTTTGCTATTATCACTGTTACTAACCAAGGAAAAAGAGGTCATTGTAGACTGACAAAGACCCGGTGGGCAATCCAGATAAATTTATCTTACTATATCTAACTTTAAGAGGGGCAATTATAGACCGACAGAGTCATAGTCATTATAGTCAATATAAAAAAGAGTCCAAAGATCCTAGGAGGACAGTAGCTGACTTATCAAATATGTCATTTTCTATGTTTTATGGTTGACTTATTTTGTAACCGCGATAACAACGTATCTCTACAGGGTCAGTTAAGTTAATTAGTCTACGAAAACGAGGTTCATTATTAAAATAGACTACATCGATACATCTACGGCGTAGCATTAGTCTACGTCTTGAAAAAGATTAATCGATACTCGTCGTATAACTTTACGTAAAACAAACCTACGTAAAACTCTTAACAAACTTTAACTCGTAAAACCTTAAGCGTAGTTTTCAAGTCTCAATTAAGATTTTCTTTTATAAGATTTTTTTTTACATAGAGGTTGTTTTGCAAAGCACTAATCGCATGTTTTTATATCATAAAATTGTAGAGTTCAAATTTCATCCGCGATTTTTAAATAAACTAAGTAACTTACGAGTTGAGATTATCGTTACACGCAGGGTAAATATCAAATAGTAGTAATATAGTATATTTATTTTTCCCCTGGCCTAAAAGGATAGCGTTTGTGACCTTTTTTAATCTAATCTTAGAAAAATCACCCATTTGTGTAGATTCGACCCATATTTTGTTAAATAACACATGTGAGAAAATAAATAGATTTTAAATGTTAATAACTGAAACGTTTAAATAATTCAGTATTAACGATCTGTAGTCGACTTTCAAATGAAACAATGTGCTCCCCATTCCGAAGGTTGCGCAATAAATAATAGAATAGAGCGAATGAAACAGTTGTGTCGACCATTTTAAATATTAAATTACTCATGTCCGTATGATGAGTTATAGAGGTTTGTACCATTTATGCTCAGTCCTTTTTAATAAATTGCTAAGTTAACCTAGTACATGTGTGTTATCAAACCGTGGACTTCCACTGCTTATTAACACACATATAAAGATAACAAATAAAGATGAGTTTTATACACATAGTTACAGCTACTATGTTATATATAAAACCAATTAAAATTAAAAACAAGTTATCATTTAGTTTACAAATTAAATTTAAGGTTTGTAATTACAACAAAATCAATATAGCTAAACGTGAACGAGAGAAAACATCCCAGCCTCGGACAAGTCAAATAGACTTTCCACTCGGCCATTGTTGGTTTACTTCTTAATCAAACACGATATTTACCTTTGCCCCCGTACAGTGAAAATATTATAGGGTTCGTTTGTACAATACAATTTTTATTTCTATAAAACCAGTAGATTATTGCAGGAAAATGTATTTAAAGTTTAGAGATATTACTTAGTTACATATTATTAAGCAATTGACTGAATATGAACACTGTTCGTCTCCACCTCAAAGTTCTAGAAGTCTTAAGTGTTTTAAAATTACATATATGTTAAGCCCAACTGTAACGTTCTGTTTTGCATACGTATGTCTCAACTACAATCTAACTGAACTGTTAAAACTGAAGGTGTAATGGATTTTAAACTAACAAACATTTCATGCGATTATAGTTTCTGTTAACTATTACAACAATATAATAGTAAAGTAAAGATATAGAATTATCATCTCCCTGGCCTTTTCCCACTCACGTAGGGTCGGCACAGAAGGTTTTACAAACCTTAAAGTTTTGGCTTAATTTTTTACGGCCGGCCGCCTGCCTGTCGCCAACCCTACTTGGGAGGAAAAGATAAAAAAAAGCCAAAGAAGTAAAGATATAGAATGTAACTAAATAATAACACAAATAAAATTTGTAGGTAATATTGACCTAGTGAGACGATACAATAGCATTTGAGGATTAACCGACGATAAGCTGTCCATTTGTTTCCAATCGTTTACGTCACTGTCTATTGTGTTTTGATTTGATAGAGTTAAAGAGTTATAATTTAGCATGTAAAGAAGAATTTGTTTAAGTGATTGATGGAATGTATGCTTCACTTACAGTTGGTTTCTGAGACCAAAATCTCTATATAAAATATATCATCAAGTCATTATCTGACAAAACAGCGATAACAATATATTTAAAACTAGGATTTTAGAAATTAGGACACAATTTTCATTTAATTTATAAGATTCCTAGTGAGATTGTGACAACGATCCAACGCTCAAAAATGTCAATTTTTTATATATAAGTTCAGATTAGTAGTTCGTCTACTTATATTTTTTTTAATATTACTAGTCGTTAGCCACGTGCTTTCTTGAGCTAGTAACCTTCACTCTACTGTAGATGTTCCAGTTTCCAATTCCGTCTACATTGGAACACGAAACATTGTCTCTGGCATAGTGACTGACTCTCAAAAGATACGTTACTAGAATTTTTCTTAACGTTGAGTAATAATTGAAGACGCTTGGGCACACTAAAGGGCACTTTTCATAATAATTCAGGTTTTTTGTTCTCTTTTTTAGTAAACTTAAATGTTGACGTTACATTTTTAAATTGCAGTTAAAAAAAAGAAAACATAAGATGTTTCTTTTTGAACGTTAAAGTAAGAAAAGCTTATCATCACTATGGGAAATAAATAGTCAAATATTCCTATAGTAATTTTTAAAACAATTTAATTCCTTTTAAGTCATTGGAAATTGAAGAATTGTATACATAACTACGTAATGGAACCTTGCATTCAAATATTTAAAATAAACTAACCTCAAAACATTCAACATTTTATCATAACAAAGATGGCGTTTTGCACATAGAGTTATGAGTAAACATTTCACCGAAATAGATAAATACAGCACTCAAAATGGAATTACACTATTAATTCGAGGGTGTAGTAGCGGTTTACGATCATGGCCATTTATGGCTAGTGTATTTGTGTACAAATCGCGTTTATGAGTGTACATAAAACTACTATGCGGACTCGTGGGAGCCGAGTATAGGGGATGTTTCTATTAGGTTCTACTAAATTCTTTCGTTTTATATGAGTGATAAGTTAGATTATATACAATGTTGTGTACCTATATATTCTAGTTTTAAAAAACAATAAGTAAAATGAGCGAGCGTCGGTGGCTCAGAGGTTAAGTACTTGATTTGCAATCTGCAGGTCCTGGGTTCGAATCCCGCCATGTACAGATGTGTTTTTCGATTTTCGATTTACATACGTATATTTGACTTTTTTACGGTGAAGAAAAAAATCCTGATGCAACTTGCACATATCTGAGAAAAAATTCAATGTCATGTGTGAAGTCAACCAACATGCACTGGGAACAGCGTGATTGACTATGGCCTAGTCACCTCTAAGTTAGGGTAGGCTCTGAGCTCCTCAGTGGGGACATACAGTGACCTGATGATGAATGATAAAATGAGCGAATTAATTATGTTGATATAATAAATCCTATCAAGCTAGGAAGCGTTTTTTCAATGAGTTTCTTAACTATATGTTTGATCCGAGACAATATGTACGTTAAAACCGTTTAATAAAGTCGAAATTAATATTATATTTATAAGAACAACAAATAATCAACAAATGTGTGTACCACATATTGCATTGTAATCACTAGACTACAATGCAATATGTGTAATTACACACTACTAAGTTGCCAGCGACTTCATCCGCGCAGAATAAAAAACATACTAAAAAAAATGTAATATAATAAACGTGAATTAATCAAATCGGTTCAGTAATTTCGGAGCCTATTCAATGCAAACAATCAAATCTTTTTTCTTTATAATATTAGTATAAATATTAAAAGTCCGTGACGACGTTGCTAATTTTGACTTACTAACCTATCAATTAATATTAAAAAGTTAACTTGCATTAAAAATTAAGTATTAAAGTATTATTTTTTCCGTCATAAACATGAAAAGCTACGTTAAAGTTTCATTCTCATGTAAAGTGTACAAGCGAGAATGTCGGTTCATTTCAGTGTTATTGTGTACAACGTAAAGGCAATGTGGCGTACATAGACAACAGTTCTTTGTGCATTATTGTTGGAAATTCAAGTGTTACAGTCAGCGTTTGACTGCGCTTTGCTATTCTTCAGCGTTGAATGTTTTGATGCTTTTATTTGTTACAAACGTTCACTTTGAAATGTTTGGACTAAGGCTAATGCTATACAGACTTGCTTATGGGAACTTAGATTATAAGTTTAAAAGAAACTAAGTCAACAAAAAAAATTGTACATAATATAAGTTTGTCTAATGATTAAGCAAAATAACTTATTGTAAATAAATAATAAAAAAAAAATGAAGTCGTTAAATAAATATATTCTATACTAGCTGTCGCCCGCGACTCCGTCCGCGCGCAGTTAAAAAAAAAATGAAAAATAAATTTTGGCCGATTCTCAGACCTACTGAATATGCTCACAAAATTTCATGAGAATCGGCCAAGCCGTTTCGGAGGAGTAAGGCAACGAAAACTGTGACACGAGAATTTTATATATTAGATTTAGAAATCCTATATTTATTAAAAAAAAACATACAATGTTATTCTTGTATTATAATCCTTTACCTCATTTCAACATGAAAACATTTCCTTGTACTCAAAACAATGCGAGAACTTTACATTACAACTTCACATAATGACGTTGTTTTCATCTATTATGACCGTTAATACTTGCTTGGGAAAAGAGGAAGGGGAGGGGAGGTTCAATTACCTCGTTGTTACGCGTACTTTTTCCCTTTCCATGAATTTCCGTGGTGTAGCCGCTCGTTTAAGACAAATGAACATCTGTAGACTGCGTTATTTATGTAAATGAATAACTAATTTTCTTTTCAAAGCTATTTCTGTGCATTTATATGAGAAGGAAGAGCGTCAGTGGCTCAGGGGTTAAGCACTTGTAATCTGCAGGTCCTGGGTTCGTATCCCGCCATGTACATTTATCCGACGTTCGTACGGTGAAGGAAAACATCGTGAGGCAACCTGCACATATCTGAAATGAAATTCAAAGATATGTGTGAAATCAACCAACCCGCACTGGACCAGCGTGGTTGACTATGGCCTAGTCACTCCTAAGTTAGGGTAGGCTCCGAGCCCCGGAGCCTCCGGTGGGAACGTATAGTGAGCTGATAATGATGATATAAGAAATTACATATTATTGGTATGACTAAGAGTCATAATAACTAGTCTAATATTGACGTTTTTTAATCGAAAAGATATGAATTATGAATACCCAAAAAAGAGCAACATTTAAAAGAATGAGGTATAAAAATCTGTCCATACCTTTGTCTTTGCTTAAGAACGGAGACAAAGACCGTTGACCCGGTGTCGGTTGATTAAGCAAGCATTCAGAAGTGTGCCATATAAGACGCACCCTTCGTCACGGCGCGCCCTCCGCTAACAACCCGCAAAGGTCAAGAATCCTGCATCACTTGACAACAGACCGAGTCGTAACATTATTTACAGAAACGGGTAATTTTTATGAATAAACTCTCTTACTAATATTATAAATGCAAATGTTAAGATGGATGGATGTTTGTTTGAAGGTATCTCCAGAACTGCTTAACGGATCTATATGAAATTTGGCATAGATATAAGTCATAGTCTGGAAGAATAAATAGGCTATTAAGTTTTTTTTTTAATCTCTGCGGAGGGAGTCGTAGGCGCCAGCTAATAATCCATAATTTAAGAAATCTAAGGTACTTTTTTGTGCCATCAAAACTCAAGGTTTTATTTAATAAGCAGTATTGAATCTCTCAGTGGGGACGTATAGTGAGCTGATGATGAAATTCATGTTGAATACTTATGTTTCATAGGGATATATACGAGATGTTTCTGTAATTTTTCTAAGGCTAGGTGTGCTTTATTTAGCCTCTAACCATCCCTAATATTGATCTTTCAAATACCAAAAATACTACCCAAAATCAATACTATTTAAGATTATCACGCTGAATTTCTTCCGGTGTATTTAATTCTAGCATTATGTTATTTAACGTAACAATATAACAATTACGAAACGACATTTAATGTATTTACAAATTAGATTGACGGACTTTTTTAATCTATATTCAATTAGTAAATTAACTCTAAAGCAGAAAAGTCGGATCTCGAACGAATTTGATTCGAGCGAGCATTGATTCATTATATAATACATTTACGATATTGGTTTGGAAATGACGTTGTTAGGAAAGAAAGATCAAATGGAACATCAATATATCTCTACCACGTTCTTTGTTTTCTTTCATGTTTTATTCCAGTTATAGCTTTCAGATGTTTTACGATAATGGCATTATTATCATAAGAGATGAAAACTTATGACACAGATAAAAATAAACAATGATAACTATAATATGTCTATGTCTCTTTAATAACCATGTTTACGAACATAACATCAAGCAGCAGACACTGAGAAACTCTTAAACACTTGTCTTATTATTGTAACTATTTTTGTAACATATTAATTAAGCAGTTAATTAAACTTAGGAATACTATTATTTTTCTAGGTAATTAACCACAGTGGACACTTTGTCTTTCTTTTAGAGTTAGAGCTAAACAGCACTCAATTACGTTCACGAACGAAAAGATTTTATTATGCAAACCATTACTATGGACGTCCGAAGTCCATTATAAGAGTACATCGCTACATTCCTTCCAGTGCGCCCCAATTCATAACATTATATTCTACAATATGTTGCAACACCGGCCCCGGAGTGTGTTGACAGTGCACACCGCGCATCATAGTTTAACCTTTTTTCAATTTTTTTTTTGTTAGTATTCTTTCATTGTTTATTAAATTAGTCATGGTCACTAAGAAAAATCTTCACCATAAGTCTTCAGAAAGTATTTTATTAACAGATCTTTTATTCATTATCAACAAGCACATTGATCGAATAACTAAAGAGTCCTTCGCGTACACATCAAAAAATAATTTGGTATAATATGTGTACAACTAGTATGTTTTGTATAAAAAATATTCGTTTAAATGACAACGCTGAAGGTAAAGAATTTTGGTACAAAATCATTAAATTATCTTTTCACACAATTGCTTCGACAAACATTAAAGTTTGTAAAACTTTGTGCGCCAACACCATGTAAGTCAGATTAGGCCTGGAAGATGATAAAAGCTACGACAAACTGCATGTTCTTTTTTAACTGTTGGGTTGCATTTCTAAAACACTGAATCATTTGTTGAATACTGGAAGACTAGACTCTAGAAATTCGTTTACGTAATTTTATAATTGGAACAAAACATCTTAATACTTTGAAATTGTGTTTATGCATAATAAATTGTATCAAACATAACAATGTTTCCATTATCAAAGGAAGCATTCATAGAAGCAATTTATTTAGATTGGTAATATGTCGAGCGGTCGCGTGTTTTTCAAACATTTGTAATAAAACAAGTCGCCATTCGCTCAAACGGTTATTTAATACTCGAATACAAGCGCTGACATGGAAACCTTGTTCAGTCTCGGTCAAGGGAATTGGAAATAAATTATTAAAATAAGAAAGTATCAAATTGTATGTTATCTAATCTTTAATTAGATAACACAATTTATTATATAGTAAGTAATTAAAATCTAGGATATACTTATTACATTATATAAAAGAGTGAAATTATTATTTGTTCACGGAAAATTATTTTTGATTTAAAGAAAATTTCTTAACTATTCTTCTAATAAATTTTACTGGTTTTGTGATTTTAGTCGATTTCAAGATATTTTCCATTTAAATAAACATGCGCAGTGTTCAATTTCTCTTTCATTATTGCTGCTACAAAACTGTACTATTTACTATAACAATATCTTATTGAAGTAAAATCTCAAAAGATTATACTGCACCATTCACAAAATGTTTAATTATATATAGTTATATGGCAATTAATAATTAAAAAAGTTTTCTAGTTTATTCAGCATATTCATTAGCTTTGTCTTTTAAAAGAGCTCAAGATAGTTCAGCGATGTTTTAATTTTCCATCGCCTCCTTTGTTCTTTATTCATTTGTTGGAAAACCTTTATGTACTTTCGTGATCAAAAGCTTTTAAAAAAATGTTTTCACTTTTGTGTAACACCAGTATTATTATTTTAAGCCTAGTTTTAAAATGTTTTATGAATTATACATTTGGTTAGTCTTGAATAAATTACATTTACTAGTTTCTTTGAACTACTAAGCTAAAAGCGACTTCGAAAGCACTTCTTGATGTAAAAAAAAATAATATACCGATATACTCCTAGTAACAGAACACTAAAATTTTTCAGTAAACACCAAATAAGATAAATTGTTAACCTAACAAGAAAAAGACAGATATAGAGATGTCTTTTGTCTCACAAACCGTTGCCGGACTGAGTCAGACGAAGCGCGAGGAGCCAGTACCTCGTCAGCACTGCTCCCACCAACACGCACACCGCCACTTCGAGCTTTGCAGGAAGAATAGCTTGCCCGAGCGAGATCCTCCCGAACCTAGGACCAGAAAGAACAGCCTGCCCGCCGATATCCTCGATAGACTGACAGAGACTTCGTCAACGACATCTATTAACGAAGAGTGACAACTATCGCCGTAAGTCAATAATCGGTGTCCCCCCTGTCACTCTATAGTCGCATGGAACCGCACAAGAGGGACAGGCTTCGTGGAACAGGCCCCTTGCATGCTTAGAAGCTTGTGTGACCACCTTAGGGATGGAAGTTGCACGAAAATGTATAGATGTTTTGTATACAAAATTGTGTTTATGTTCAATGTTATACATAATTATGTATATATTTCAGGATGTTATACAAACAAGGCAAAGTAGAAATAAAAATGTTGATTTGTTTTAATTACTTTAGAGTGTTTATTTGTCAAACATTAAAAAATGAATACGAAGAACTTTATGGTGATCGTAAAACTGCAAATTAGTTTGTAAAGTTTATAACGCAATTAATTAAACGCAAAAAAAGAATCTACGAGTTTTTAAAATTAAACGTCTATTCGTTTATAGCTCTATAATTAGACTAGTACCAGGTTCAAATAAGGAGTTGTGCTAGATTAACGTTACGCTAATCATTATTTAATAATTATAAAAATAGTAATAAAAAAGCTAGTTAATATAATTAAGGATATAAATTGCAAATAAAATTACAAACAAATTTTTTTTTTAGTATTAAATAACTACTAACAAAATATCGGCTATAAAAAAACCTGTATTTAAAAACAACTTTTCTTGGCTCACTTATAATGTAGAGGTTGTAAATGTGAACTCATTGTGGCGCGGGTCACGCGAAGTTTTTCTTTCAGTGTAAGAAATACTAAATAATGCCGACATGCAATCATACACCCATCGTGGTTAAAGATGTGTATATAGCATTTTATAAGAAGCATTAATAAATGAATACTCATAGATATACGTTGTTTCAAGTCGAAAAAAAACTATGTAAACGAAGGCTTTATTTCGAAGGATTGAGTTCATGTAAAAGTGTTAAGAAAAAGTCTATTTAGAAAATTATTTTCTTGAGAATAAAATTTCGTAAACCATTTATGAATATTTTTATAAGCTGAAACTTGCGTTTGACCACCATCCAGATTGAGTTGAAATGGTACGTGTTAGTAAATACCTATTTACTGTTCTGTTGAGTTTACGTTACATTACAGTATTAGTTTCACAAACATATTATATTAAAGGATAAGGCCCTTCGTACACAAGACAACATAAATTTTCAAAACCAATGTTGTATGGTTGTGTCGCGATATACGTAGCGTTTGCTCCGTACACACAACATTAATCGTCGACGCGAATCGTCTATTCGGTCAGTACAGGCATGGCGAATACATTTCAACTGATAATAGATTTGCTCCGCCATCTTGAAAATTGCAGCGACTTTTCTCCCGACAATCTTGACAAACAAATTGCGAGCGACTCTATTTGGCGATGACAGTTAGAAATTTCGTCAATGCGAGCTATTGCGTGATTCGCTTAGCGAGTAAAATCACCGGGTTTTGAAGAATTAAGTTGTCTTGTGTAAGGCTAAAATCAACTGTCGTCAATTTTACAACTTTTTTAAGGCCGGTCAAGATAGTAGATATTAAGGAGTTTAACTACAATAATTTGCATATAGCTGAATAAATAGGCAGCTTCTATATTTTAATTGACTGGAGTATTTGGAATGTATCATAAAAGATTAAGTTATAGTTTCACGGTCACCTAATCTACAAATCTATTTACCTTATAGCACAAAGTCATGGTGCGTTAAGATAATTCAATGCGGGAATTTTCTACCAGTCATCGTCTTACGATCAACCCATTCTCCTTACATTTATTGGAGCTTTCGCCGAATCATGTTCACTGAGTGAAAATTGATGTCGAGAAAGTCGATTCTTTAGTGCATATTTCTTGATTAACTTGAAACCTTGTCTTAAGTAATCTTATCGATTCGATGCTTTTGATCGATGCTTGGATTTTAAATGAATAGTCCATATCTTAAATGCCTGAAGAGAAACTCTATCTCAATCTATCAAATTGTTTAATTCAATTTCTATATATCTACGAGTATGTTCAGATTACACTGTTCTATAAGTATTATTTTATACTGCAAAAAAGATTACAAAGAAAACCTATAACTCTATTGTGGACTTAATCTTATTTTGATTTCGAGTTTACAATTTACGAGGAAAATTTTAACAAGAATCGTACATGTTTTATCGATGTAGTACAAAGAAAGGGAAGTTTTCTATGATCTCACAAGGAGATTAGACACGTTCTTTATATCTATATCTTTCATACTTTATTTGTGAAGAATTTTTATCTTATAAATAGCGTAGATCTTTTCCTTTTTCTTTTTAAGAAAATATGTAATTTAACGTTCGATCAATTATTATCAAAAGTTACTTACTTATGAGTTCAAATTAAATTTTTACCAATCTGTGTCGTACAAAAATGAGTCGGGACAGTAAATGAATAACTACTAAAATGATTTACCTTCTCGGTGCTCTGATCACCACTTGTTGGTAATCGGTCACTCTGGTGTCAGTCGAGTTAGTAATCAATAGGCACGAGCAATGCTGCCCTGATAAAGTAAAACCTCTATTGCATCGTTCCACGTAAGCACATCAAATCATCTATCTGATTCCACGGCTGCTAGAAAACTGAGACCAACTACCCTTCCAGCACAAGCCTTACCGAACCGGTGGAACCTGTGGAATTAATGTGTTAAGCAACAGAATACGCAAACAAAGAATATTGTAGCAAAACCGCCATGTTGTTGAAAATTGCCCACTTACTGGTTTTAAAGAACTAATTTCGAGATTCTGATACAATTTCGAATAGTGTACGTTTTTAAACTTATGTTGATGATATGAAAGCATGTCTTTTTCTTGTTGCAGGCGGAGCGAGTTTCTAGGATGCGTCTCGTTCCCGTTAAAAGATGCGATTAAGAGCGACGTCAACGGCACGTATTTCTTACAGTCGGGGCGGCAAGGTGCGCCTGACAGATGCGCTAGGGACCGCGTGACCGACGATCGCCGCAACATGGCCACCGATAATACAGAGACAAGCACCAGTGAAGGTGCTAAAGAGAACCAAGAAAAAGGTAAGAATAGCTGAAAAACGAACGAATTAAAACGAGAATTTGCGCTTCTGCAAATAACTTGGCTTGTAAATCGAACATCCATTCTGGTTCATGAATTGTGGCCATTTATAAAATTCTTCTTTCGCGGTTTTTCTTCTATGAATATAGAGTAGTATACTAGTTAGATTCAGAAGAATCATGTATCTTCTAGCAGTGGCAGCGAATGGTCCGGCATCAGCGTCCGGCAGTCAAGCACAGGCGGTAGCTGCGGCACTGCAAAGGGAGGCGGACGAGCACCTCTTTCTGAGATATCTCGAACTGGACCCACCTGAAGACCCGTCAGCGCCGCGCCGAGCGCAGAGGAACGGGAGGACTCCATTCACAACTACGAGGAAGTAAGTATAATAATGAAGGTTAAAACAATCATTCTAAACGATCGTCGATTAACAATGGAAAGGACAATTTAAAATTATTGAATAGAAAACTTTGTACCTCTAGTAGAAGTATTCACTAGCGAAGGAAACGTGCAAAATAATAAGTTTGAGAGATCATAGAAAAACCAAGTAAATTAACTTTTATTTCAAAGTTACTTTGGTTAATTTCCAGGACTTCCTTGTTGTTTTTCAAATTTCGAGTACTTCGGTTTTCTTTAATATTGAGTTATATCTTTTCAGACTGGTTCGCGGTACTGGTGGTGGATTCGGCTTCACTGTGGTCTGGACCAGACCACCTCGAGTGGAGCGCGTGGCGGCAGGTGGCGCTGCGGAGCGCGCTGGCCTCAGAGCCGGAGACTACATCGTTTTTGTTGGCAACAAGAACGTCGTCACTGCTAATGAAGAGGACGTACGGAACCTTGTCAAGTGAGTGCTGATACCTACTTAGTTTCCAAGTATTAAAAACTCACAATACCCTTTCACACCACTTCTAAATTTGCTAAAATTACTAGCCCGAAGTTCAATGCATTAATCAGGTTGATGATAGGTGTGTGTATAAAACGACCTTATTAGTAGTCTATCAAATCTTACAAAGCTATTCAACCTCATTTCAGATCAGCGGGTCAAACGTTAACACTAGAAACGTTCAGAAGAGTGCCACAGAATGGCGTGGGCATCCGTCGGATGGCCCAGGTGTCGATACCACCGCCGGAGTCGACGCCCCCCGCGCCCCGCTCGCCCCGCGCCGTGGCAATGACGTCCCCCGCGCCCGCGCGACCTCCTACCGCTTGCTCATCCACCAGCCAGTCCCTTGATAGACGCAAATTGCATCTGCCGCAAGTTACCTTCTCCAAGGAGGTCGGTAATGGTATTATTGTTTGAGAAGCAATGTTCTTCAACTGTACACATTCAACGCTCGACATTCACCGGCAGTTCCACTCATCTCAGATTTTCCCAATTACACATGTCAACTGCGAAATTGTTATTAAACACTACCTATTATCATTAGATATGGTACGGTCATCGTCCAGCATAATTTCTATTCGCCTTCTTATCTTAACCTATATTAGGGTGTTCGAAGGCCTACGATTTTTTTTAATTTATTCTTATATATCTATATGTACCACTTAGCATTAACTTGTACAAGTATACCTTGTACTTATTTTATGTATGAACTTTTGGACTATTGAATTTAATGTTTCGAATTTGAATTCGTGCTAGTCATGTGTAGAAGAAATTTCAAATTATTATTTTTTAGTAATCAAAATTTAATGTGGTGCTAGTAGTTAGTATATTCTTAGTATCTTTATTAGTCATTAAAATCTAGCATTTATTGATTTCTGTGTGGACATTTTGTTTTAGTTTTAATTAAGTTCTGTTTTGTACAGTTTTAGGGTATTATGTTATTTATTTTTAAGATCATATTATGGAGACTTCGTAATACATTCCATTACGTATAGATTTATTTATATTTTTTTAATGTACAGTTATTTAATTTAATTTAAGTATATTAGGTTTTATCAAATTATTCACAAATGGGGAATTGTTACGTTTAAGAAAAACACTCTTTTGTTATTTTTATTTTGTTAATTTTTTCATTTAATTTGTCACATACAGCGTGTGTTATTTTGTGAATATATTTTTTCTAATATTTTTTCTTTAGTCTTAATTTTGTGTTGCTGTAATGGTTAATGGATGTAATTGGTTAATGGAACCGTTGGTCTCCTCTGCTGAAACACCTGTACAAAAACATTTCTATCTCTGTTTTCAAAAAGAATTAGAAAGAGACGACAATTTGTTTTGTACATGCTTTTCTGTGGTGGAAACCTGCAGTAATAATCATGATTTGTAATGAACATTTGAGTTAATTTTTTTCATTTCTGTTAACATTATCATTTTTTTTTCTTTAATTTATTGTTCGCTAATTTATGTTTTTTTTATTTAAGTGCAAATAAATTTTTTGCTTTTGATTATTTTCCGTTTTATTTCTTTTTTTGTAACACTTTTACTTTAAAAATACATTGACTAATACTAAGAACACCAAAATGGCCGCTAAAATATTTATTAAATAAAATAAAACATACAACAACAGTATTCAAGGACATTTGCACTGTACCTTATCAGTTAAGTTTGAAATTGAAGGATCAAAATGCATTGGTAGACTTAACCAAGTACCTTTTCACCGTGAAATAAACGTTAAATATATTCATCATTCTAAAATGCAATGAAAGAAATAAAGAATCTATTATGATTGAAAATGATTTTTCTAAAGAAAATGATAACAAAATAAAAACGTTTTTAACGTACAAAAATACGATCTATATACTGATTTTAGAAGACCAATTTTGAAGCGTCAATAGACTGGCCTAGTTATGATATTAGATTAATATCAAGTTCCGCCATTCTTCTACTAGCGTAAAACATACCCTAGAACATGTCTACAATCTTTTAGTTTTTTTAAATATACAATAAGCCAATAAATCATTTACATTTTCACAATATGGTATAATACATAAGGAGCCATTATTGAGCAACATTTGCACATTCATTGTAGAAACTAAAAACGTTGTAAAACATACTCTTTATATACATTACTAAAATACTTTTAGTACATAATGACCTAAACATGCTTGAGTAAAGGACCTTTCGTGACCTATTATGCCCATGTTATCAGACACCAGGGGCATCAACTGACGGCAGAAAGCGCGCGCTCCTCGCTGTGGTAGCGCGGGAGCAGCATTACGCGACATGCCTACAGTTTGGTCTGGTGAGGTTCGTCTCACCTCTTGCCGAGAGGGCCGACCTTATCGCCCCTAGTGATCATCAGCTGTTATTTCAAAATATTGAAGAGGTGAGATATGATACTATAAATTCAGTAAACGAGGAACTGATGAGATTTATTAAGTGACTACATAATGATATAGTCACTTAAGAAAAAGGAGAAAGAGAAGAGAAGAGAAACGTAAGAAAGAGGATTAGTGAATCGTATCAATGGTTACGGTAACATCGATAAATTACAGATACCTTACAAATCATTATATGGGACAAATGAAAGAAAAAGATAAAAAGCTGCACAAAATCCTATGTTAAGTTTTGTTTCCCATCTCCAACAAGTAGTCATTCATCGAGTTATTTTTTCACTTATTAATAAAATTCTTAAGCATGTACTACAACAGAAGTTTGAAATATCATTAGCAACAGTACCTTGTTTTTATTCCAGATCTTCAGGTTATCTGAAGATATCCTCGACCAAGTGGTGCAAGATGACGGAGAGATACAGACATCGACGGTTGTCGCGGTGTATTTACAAAAGACCCCTGTGTTCCTTAGTCTTTATAAGAAATATTGTTTAGGACTTAAACGAGCTGATTGTGTATTGGTAAGATATTATCATAAAATTATTTAGAATACAAATTTGCATCCACAATCCCCAAAACCAAATTGTAGAAGCACTCTTAACCAATTCCACCACTTTCAGGTAAAAAAATCAAAAGACCCAAGTGGGGCGTTTTCTCGTTTCTGCACAAGTCCTCCAATACCAAGGAGAAGACCTGACATCACGTCATTAGTGCACAAGCCACTGGAGCAGTTTAGAGAATTATTGAGACTCATGCGCACCGCCGCCATTTCTAATGGTGCTGGCCCTTATGATCAGCTGGAAAAAAAACAGTTGCAAATCATCGTTGAACAGTTGCAGGTAATATCTTCATTCTGAAAACACAACTTTAGAGACCTTTACATTGCTTGTAAATAGTTTAAAAAAGTCTTAGCGTATGTAGTTTTCAGCGTTTTTTAAATTGGAAGAAACAGATAACTGCTAAGATTGTGTTTATTCCATTTCAGGGTAGTTATCAAGATGTTACCGCTGGTTCCGGGTTGATGGGATTAGCTGGTGATGGCAAACCTTTGCTGTCTGTTGCTGATCTGGAGAGTAGACTGGTGTTCACTAGGTGTAAGGTAAAGTAACAAAATGAATAACCAATGCAGTTAATATTATGGCCAAAGACTGCCTTTTGTCATTCGACAAACTCTAAATAAATTGGTTGTTTTCAGCCCTTCGTGTTAAGCACTGCGGGTAGGCAGTGGATATTCGGTGGCGAGCTGTCTCGGGTAGAAGGTAGAGCGGTTAGACCGTACTGGGCGCTCCTGTTCAGCGATCTTCTTCTATTCGCCACCGTGTCAAGAGACCGAGTGCTATTTGTCACCGAAGAGCCGGTTTCACTAGGATCGGTATCGGAAGCTCAATTTAATATCAGGAAAAAAGGTAAGCGCGATTTATTTGTAACAAGCATCGTTTTTAATAATAAAATCGGCAGCTCAACAACAATCTAATGATATACAAGGATGTGAATCTTACTTTGCGAGTCATATTCTTTAACTTAAACTGTTTTGACAAAAACAATAAGTATCTTATAGTAAATCTTCTTACATTTAGCGACGGAATTCCGGCTCATACTTGGCCGTGCGGGCGGAGAAAGTCCGTTGGTGTCCTGCGCTCCCAGAACGCCCGGGAGATCCCGTCCTATTGTTTTACGTGCGCCATCCATAGACTTGAAAGCTGTCTGGCAAAGTCTACTTCAAAGGCAAATGTAAGTATTAAGACTTTGTACACCTTTAGCGCTTCTAAATGTACTATATGTTGTGTTTATTACACGAAATGTTGCTTTCCAGTTATCGAGCACACACAATGTCCGGGACGCCACTCGGATCACCGTTGGATTCACCAGACCCACAGCTCACCTTCTCGCTGGCTACCCTGGACTCGCAACAACGCCAGGTATCAGGATCCAGCATCCAACGTCACTCAAGCATGGCACTCTTACCAGCCAGCTCTTACCGGTCACATCTTAATATGTTGGTAGAAGAACGACCTGAAAAAGAAGTTAGAGTTAGTTTCGACGTTCGATCTTACTCCGAATCTCCCCTTCCCCAACCCGTTAGAGGTCCACTAAGTTCAGTGTGGAAAACCGCACCCACTCCCGAAACACCTTCGGCTAACCTCTCCCCTGCTGAGTCGCAAACTTTTTCTTCGCATTTTGTGTCTTCGTCCAGTATCGAAAAGAACGAAGAGAGACCTACTTCGCCCAGTGCACAGGTTACATCTGATGGGTGTGAAGATTATTCGGAAGTGTCTCCTTGTAGATGGGAATCATTCGAGGCGGATCTAGCATTAGCCGATTTAGACGTCGACCCTTCCTATAAGCATGCCGTCGAAGAACGTATCTTTCTTCCCGATGACACTCTCTTGCCGCGCGTCGCTTTACCGGAGCGGCCAACGCCGCCGGCGTACTTGGAACTTTGATCCGCGGAGTCGGATCCGGAGTTGGCAGAAGCCTGCCTACATCGGATCCTAAGTAGAAAATTCAGTTAGGCTCTTTACCAAAATAATTCCCCTCGGGTGAACCTTTATTGCGTTGACCTAATTTAAATTCACGTCCTGTCCTACCTTTTATAAAGTCTGACTTATCGTTGTTTTCTGAGACCGTAACACTTCTATAAAATATTTTTATCTCTGTTTTGTCAAAGATACTGAGAGGGATGATGTTTTAAACAGGGATTTTGGTCTCAGAAACCAACAATTTCTCGATAAAGGAATATTTGCAGCATAACTTGAAAAAAATTAACTTGGATTGAAAAAAAAATTCTCAACGATGAGAATCAAGGTTGTGGTAGTAAATTTTGAGAGACATATTTTCGAACGTAAAAGATATAAAAAAAATAATTCAAATTATTTTGAATAAAATAGCGTTATTCCTAGAACTTAAGCCCCTAAAACGAGTAAGATACCTTTTACTTAGTTAATCCCAAATGTATTTGATAACAAAAACCCATAAGTAATATCAAGCGCTGGTTTTGCTTGATCATTCCAATTTTTATGCCAACATTTTACAATTTACAAGAATTTTGTGTCAAATGTAATATAGGGTACCAATTAGTAGCTATTTATATGGTCTCATTACGTACTACATTTTACAATTCGTCGCTTTTTAAGTCTTCCGTCCTTTTCTTATGATGCAATGTCCTTTTTTAGTATTTTATCTGTAGCAAATGAAACAAGCACTTATACCTTATTCCATGTATTTCTGTAACATCATTATGTATGTTAATTCGCGGTAAATAATTATATTTCTAATAGTCTTTTGATAATGTTACAAATTAATGTGAATTTTCAGTTGATGTAGTGTTACTATTTTGTACAGGTCATGTGGATATTTGGCGATCAAATTCGCGATATTTCTTCTCATGTAATCCATCATAGAATTACTGAAGTATTTTTTTTTTCAATATCGCTTCTTTATTGTTAATATGAGCACTCACCAACATTATCGTCACATGTACATATGTATTACAATGAAAAATGGTAGTCGAATCGTGTTGAACGTAGTTGATGCTTTCTATTTAATAACGTATTACGCATTTAATTTTAAAAAATCCATACTTAGATAATAATATTTAAAAAAAATCGCTAGTATCGTGAAATGTTCACATAACCTATTCCGGGGACTTTTTTGTATGTCTTTTTTACAAGATAAATTCGTAGTTAGAATCGATAAATTTCGATGTCTTTGGCTGTGTGTAATTAAAAAAAAAAAGAAAAAAAAATTGATGATAATTTTGAGAAAGTCTTGGTTCTTGTTTACAAACAATCTTGGAGCAAAGGTAAAATTTTTGATGTTTGTGTTCAGTTTCGATTCGATATATTTCTAATGGGTAAATAAACATTATCAGTGGCAAACTACTCTTTTTATTTCGCAATCTTTATAAGAATCCAAAATTCAACGACGACAAACCTTTTTATATTTTTTTATTAACGATCTACCATTTTTCAATGTATTACATAGTAAAAATTAAACAAAATACTTGCATGTCGCATTGTATTCTTTTATTTTACTGTAAATAAATTTTTTCTTTGCACAACTTTTAAAAATAGTAGTCAATAATTAACTTTATAATTAAATATCGTAGTTTTAATAAGAAAGAATCGTTAATATTTCATAAAAACACCTATAAAATTACGTACACAAAAAAAATTAAATTTTAAAACATTATTACACAAAACAAATTACTAAAACAATATATTTGTTGCCTAAGATAATATTTCTTTATTAAAATTTTCAACTATTTTATAATGAATTGTATTGTAAATTAATTATAAATTATCTATCATATAAAATGAAATCATTACTTTTCACATTTTTATTGGTAAGTAAGTACATAATTTATATTACCAATTTGGTTAAGTATAATATACAACTACTTAATCCAATATGTATATATGTTTGAAAATGTGTATGTCTGTACAGCAAACAAGACGTAGTTCTGCTGAAACTCAAACGGGTGCACATGGCAGTGCCGTGGACGGGGCTAGAAGTACCCGTAGTAGAGGATCTACACTCCATTTGCAAAGATGGATGACGCAACTCCCTGAAGCAGAGGAATTAGACCCACCAGAACCTGATATGGAGGTCATTAAATCAGTGATTCAAATTTATTGTCATTCTTAAGACAAAAATGACCAATATCATGATTATTTTACACAGATGTGGAGCATAGAAGAACTAAGGAAGAGATCCAAAGAATTGAATCTACTAGAAGTAGCTGATATTGTAGCAAAGAATGACGAAACGAAAGAATCATCGCCAGAAAAGAAGGAAAATGACAGAAGTCCTTCAAAAAGTAGTAATTCTGACAGCCAAGTGAGTTTGTAATTCTAGTCAAAATATGTTTACTGTTTTAGAATATAATTTTTTACATTTTCTTTATTGTTTTACAGATAACAGTGCGAACTAGTCCCGTAGTGGTTGATACGATACCTGTATGTAGACAGTGCCACAAAAAATGTCTATCGAAACCAAATAGTCCGTTAGTATCACAAAAAGAACCACCTGTTACACCTAAGCCCAAAAATGAAACGTCACCGCAAACATCAGCTTCAAATAAAAGCACTACTAGCAGTTGTAGTGCTAACTGTGATAATCGAAAACAAAAATTTTTCTGCCATTTAGAACGTAAAGGTGCAATTAAAATACGCCCTGAAGACGCTCCGAAAGCTGCCCTAAAAGTAATTGACTCAATTGAACAAAGCCAAAAGATGCTAAAATCAACTTCGTATGACTTGAACACTGATTCAGCAATATTAAATAGTGGTATGACACGAAGTCGCACAAAAAGTCGTTTGGAGCTTAGAAAAGACAATTCAATTATGTCACCTAGCCCTACTTCTAGCAGTAGAAATAGTCCCCTTTCAACTAGTCATACGACTTGTAGTTCTATGGTTTTTAATTCTAGTTCTAATGACTTAAGAATTTCTAATTCAAATATAACTAATCAAGTTCAGTGTGTTATCGCTCAAGAGAAGTATA
This sequence comes from Papilio machaon, assembly GCF_912999745.1. Classification (NCBI taxonomy): domain Eukaryota; kingdom Metazoa; phylum Arthropoda; class Insecta; order Lepidoptera; family Papilionidae; genus Papilio; species Papilio machaon. The sequence goes on from NC_059988.1 coordinate 9,281,409, forward strand.
TCAATGAAGTGAAATGTGTTGAAAGTATTACGTTAAGTAAACCTCGATCATCTTTATCGAATTATTCGTCTCCAGCGTCAGCAAAGAAGGAACAAATAACAAGACAAAAAGCGGAAAATGTACTCAATAAAGTATTAGGAATGAACATTATAACAAAACATGAAAATGTTGGGACACGTTTAAAAACTTCTTCAGTGTTCTTAGATGACGATTCACTGCACGAAGATGATAACGATTTTAAAATAGGACGTGGAATGCGAAGATCGCCCAGAATGGGAATAGCGGCTGTTAGTAAAATGAATGGAGATATAAGTAAAAAGACTGATATAATTGATGATGTTAATGATAACGTAAACGCAAATGATACGTTGTCAGATGAAGAATTAGAATTGGGACCACTTATGTTAATGGGTCTATCTGCGATTAACCCTGCTGCTCATCTCATGCGTGTGGAGCCTTTTAAAAGAAGTTCTGATGTTAGCCTCAACAATATACATTCGAGACCGGCCAGCCTTTGTTCTGTGAAGTCTGAATCACCCGTGCCTAATATTGCTATAGTTCCACCCACACCTGATTACAATTCAACAAATAAGACTGTAAGCTTAATTACTTTGACGTTTATTCATTTAAGATGTTTTTCATCAACGCCTTTATTTTTATTATTGTTTACTTTTTAGGATGGTATTTTAGATGATTCTCCTGAATCACCCGATGTTCCAGAAGACCTACCCTACGTTTCATTGAAAAGGTTTTTCTTTATTATTTTATATTCGTAACTTTTTAAATTAAATGCAAACGTTTTATTAATTACTAAATTCATTTTAGGTATGGTACAATGTCAAGCCTCGAGAGACTACCGTCTGATGAGACGGATGATGGTAACGTAAGACTGACAACACAAGAGCCTGAGCCGAAAATGCACAATTCAGGTACAATATCTTTACCATCATCAACGTTATTTGAAATCATCTATCTTATATATATAAAAGAAAGTTGTGTTAGTTACACTATTTATAACTCAAGAACGGCTGAATCGATTTGACTGAAAATTGGTGGGGAGGTAGCTTAGAACCAGGAATAGGACATAGGATAATTTTTACCCCGTTTTCTATTTTTTTTTCCGCGCGGACGGAGTCGCGGGTAAAAGCTAGTAATACATAAATATTTGATATTTATATTATAATATGAAATTTTATTTGTAAATACACATTTGCAATCATTAATTCATGATTAGTTTCAGCAACAAATACGGTAGCAACTAGTACCGCTGGCGGTATTATGGGATGGACGGCAAGAGCTGGTTCATTTGTTGTTGAAAAAATGAACATTTTTAGTTACACTGAAAGTGTTCCAAATACTTCAATAGCTCATAAGCAACCTTCTTTCCTGGAAAGGTAAGCTTAATTTTTTATTCGTATATGAATACGCTTCCTACAATATACTTATTAAACGTTAATTATTCTAAGCAACTGATATTTTAATATAACGTTGAGCGTTTTCAATTTGTTTCTATCCACAATGGGTTTATCTAATAAAATCTTTTTTTCCTTCTTCTTCTGATATCACCTTTATCTCTATAACAAAATATATTAACTATTCCAATATGTTAACTTTCTTAAAGATCTATATCAATTTTGTAATCATATAACATGTAACATTTCGTAGGTGGACAAATGACTCAAGATTCCAAAATTCGATAAGTATGTCGTGTGAAGATCCAAAAAATATTAATTTTTTTTTGAGTGTTTTATAGTTTGAATTAATATCTTTTAATTAATTTTTAACGTTATGTATATATTTAGTTTTACTCATATTTGTAATAACAGTTATATTTTATAGGAAGTTTTTTCTAGCTGTTAAATTAAGGAATTATAGGAATAAAATTGTAAAATTTCTTATAGATATTTAAAACCTAACTTTAGATTTTAGTTTACGTTTAATGTTATTTAATTAAAGGGATTAAAATTTATGATTTAGTTTTAGTTGATTTGCAACTTTAATTCAAAATACTACTTAGTTAAACTAGTTAATTATTTCAAAGTTTTTCTTAAATTAAAAATTAGAAAGTTATTAGTTCGTTACTTAACTAATTTAAGATAATTTTAATTCTGATTAGTAGACATAGGATCATCAATTTTACCGTATATTAAAAAGAATTTATTATTTAGAAAATGCAATATTTTGTACATATAGATCATTCTCGAAGTAACTGTATTAGGGTAGAGTTCTACTGCCGTAACATTTTTATTAAAATACAGTGGTATCTGTTTTAAAGTGATGAAAGACATGACAAAAACAAGTGTCGCGGCAGTGGAGTACTAGGATTACGATTCATAACCATATGTGTATTAATATATTATTAATTAATCAGATGTTTGGGAGTAAGTGATTGGAAGTCAACGTTAGGAACTGAGGAAGGTACCACTGAGACTGGTGAAGGTAGTGGTGCGAGCGGTGAAGAAGCGTGGGGAACACCATCCTCTGGAGACCTATCAGACAATCTCCCCGATTCTGATCATGGGACACTTTCGGTTAGAAAATTTGTATAAACATCTTATAGTAGATACGTAGACTTAAAATGAACAAACGACAAATGTAAGTAAGAAATCAACGTTCCGCTGAAATACGCCTTCAAAGACTAGCAAAACCTCAATTTTTTTACTCATTATTTTTTTTACATTTCTTTTGATATCAATTCGGCTTGAAAATTATTACATGTGACTTGTTTAATTCTTGTTGTTAAGTTATAGTTGTAGTGGTGTTAAAATTGTGTGAACAGAAGCATTACCATTACAGTCATCAACTAAGTCATCATCATCGTACGCCGGTGACGATGACACTGAGCTTATGATGGACGAACTGTTGATGGCACCCACACTAACTGGCCCAACGACTTTAAGACCCTTATTACCCAGGTGAGCCTATTATTAATTTTCACATAAATTCAGCTTTTTAGCAGCTTTATCTCTAAGTTTTGCATTTCGTTTCCTCCATTTTACCCCACATTTTGCTTGGAGTATTGCACATTTCTCTTAAATTCGCTTCAGTGTAATTTTAATTATTTAGCTTTGGTAGATGCTAATTTAAAATATGTACATCAGAGAAGATCAAAGAAACTAACTCATAATGTGTGACGTAGGGATGTTTTTAGGAGAAGACTGGAGCCTTTACTAGAAGAAGAATGTTCAGACAGTGAGAGTGAAGATAACAAGCCTACCCCTACCAATTCTGATGACCAGGTGAATACCTTCAATGAACCTTATAAAGTTATTGCTAAAATCATTAGTCGACATATGAAACTAGACAACATAAGAAAGGGTAAAAACCAACTTAGTTATAAAACGATAGTTCCGTCGATTATTTGTCGTCGTGTGAATTTGTACCTGAGTATGTTAAACTCGATATGTGGATAATGTAGGAGACAATCATAGCATGTTGTTAACCCCAAACCCTTAAATGTAAAAAGCATGTGTCATTGCACGATTCCTGCATAAGAATTGCATTGGAATATCGGACTCGTAGTTGCGGTGATTTGTTTCTAGGTCTAGATTTATTTACAGATAAAATGATAACTGTTACACAGGACGAAACAAATCCACAAATGTAGGTAACAATTTAAAACTAAAAAAATACGAACGGTGACTATCTGATCGGGTCTTTAAGTCTGTGCTAGGCTCGGCCACGTCCCTAGATATCTGCTTAAAATATAAATCTACGTCAGAATGTACAACTTAACCAATGGAAGATAATATCGAAAAGAAAGAAAAGAAAGAAAGAAAAAACATTTATTGCCACACAAAAAATATAAAATCCAAAAAGAAAATACACACACATACAAGGCACAAACTTGGTACAATAATGTGGCAAAAGGGAGCCAGCTCAGCGAAGCAGGGGCAGACTAAACTGCTCCTGCGCTGGTTTTCAGCTGGCACCTTTACTAAAAAATAATAGTAATAATAAAAAATAAAGGAAAAAAGCTTCTGTTGACATTCACCAGTGGTACATAGTCGTAGGTTAGTTCGTGATCGAGTCTCGAGTCGACTTCATCATCATTGGCAAACCGCTTTGAGGTGTAGACAGTAGCTAGGTTATGTCTCACGTTGTGACTGGTCCGCTGGTGCGGCGCTTGGCGCAGGGCAGCGGGCGTGGCCTCGGTGCTGACGACTGCTGCGACGCGCCGCGCCTGCCGTCCTCTGCTTCCGGCCAAGGTGAGTTACAAAGAAAAACAACCAATAACTATCTAACTATTATATCACTCTACAAATTAAAAATATATCGACACAAGCATTTAGATTTCATGACGTATTTTCAGTAAGTAACTTTTGTTTAATAGATCTTTCAGATATTTTCACAAATATTAAGGAGTCTACATTTATCTTTCAGCATAGAACCAAAATTTATTATAAAATATTATCTGAAGTATCTTTTCGAGATATCCACAAATCACAACATGAACAAGTAACGCAAATACCCAAGCAGCATGAAATATGCATGATTTATGTATTTTAAACACCGTAAATCTAAGCAGTATATTTGCTTAATGTCTCTTATCCCATACCTTATTTTAATCGGCTCAGCATGAACAATGTCTGCAGGCATTTCACCCACCTTTTCTTTTAAATGTTTAAATGCAATCACAAATATCGATATTTATAAATAATGTCAATCTCTTTAAATATTCTTAATATCTTTGCAGCTGTTTCATTTTGTTAGACTTTTATTTTCATGCGCACACCACTGACTCCATTTGCGATAGCAGATTCAAGACTTTTATATTAATACTGTATAGACATAGTTGCTTTTGCTGTTCCTTTGATGACTGCTAGTATTGGGATGTTACCAGCAGCAGAGGACGGGGGTGCGGGCGACGCACGGGATGCTGGAAGGGCGGCCGGTGGTGCCGTCGCGTCAGAGCTGAGCCCAGAGCGGACGCCAACCAACGAAGCGCCCTTGATGCCCTTACAATCTGGTAACTAACATTTTACTTGAAATAGTAATCATAAAATAATAATTTAGAAACAAATCTTTGGCTTGGCTAAAATTGATTCCTCTTTAACTAACAGCAATACATTGCAATGCAATGACATGTGTTTTGTTTAGTTTCAAAAGAATGTGCGGAACGAGCCGGTGCTGGTGTTGGCGGTCGTCGGGGCTCAGCCAGCTCGGCCAGCACGCCCTCCACACTCGAGCGTACCACGATACACAATCCCACGCTGACCCCACTACATCAGCTGTCACCAGGTCAGTCTATGATAATCATGAAGTTGTTATGAAATATGTGACCTTAGCATACTAATTTTACGGTATTAAAGTTGGCTTTTGATTGAAGCGATGGCGGAAGCTTGATTTTCTAAATATGTCTGGTGCCAGCTTCGGAGCCCCCCTCAGTCCCGGAGCCGAGCCCGCCGGAGACCAGGCCGCGGTCGCCGGAGGAACGACTCAGTCCTCGCGCCGAGATGCGCTTGGCACTGGACCAGGGCAAGGACATGCTGGCAGAACAGGAGGTAAATAGCTTTTTCTTTTATTGCCCTCCATTGTTGTCCTCTTTGGTTGGCCGTAAGTTTAGCGAAATTATCCCTTTTAACTATGATAGGATTATAATATTTAGGAGACTATACTATTTACTATTGGTAATACTATCAAGAAGGCTGAATGATCGGATATGAACGAAATAAATCTTTAAAGCCAGAAAAAAATAGTTAAACCTCAGACAAACTAACGAAAGTTCCAGTAATTTAAAGTAACATATTTTCCAATAGTCTTGCGGCAGAATCTCTGTCTCTATATCTTCTGCCTGCTCTTGGTAACTAGCAGGGTGGCGTGTCCGACCCCTGGTCGTTTCGCGTGGCGTGCCAACGGTCGCTGCTGCGACGAGTGGCGAGCGCCGACGCGGTGACTCTGTGCCGCGCGAATCCACGCCGCACCGTCCCGCATACTACTTCGCGCAGTTCTGTATATGCTTGGAAGCGTAAGTTTTGTATAAATTAAATGGTCTTTACTTAATAATTATCTTTTTTAATGTTAGTCTGTCTGATAATGTAAGTTTTTATTTATTTTCTTTATTGTAATGGAATATTTGCGTTTCTTTTAAAACAAGCTATATTTGTGAAACATTCAGTTCCAGAAAACGAGAAACTTATGGAGATGGAGCAACTGGCACGAGCGGAAGCTCAGACGATGCGTTCGCGGACGCGCTCTCAATGCCAGAACGGGAAGATGTACGTATTCAATACTTTTTTCAAGTTTAGTTAATTTACAAGACACTTTAAATGGTAACTTTTTTAACAGTGGTAGTCGACAGCAACAACATTTTCCGTAATTCCACGTACAGTCTGATGGGTGTAATGCCGGAGTCCTAATTTTAATCTTCTTTCCCTTCCAACTCTTTTCTTATAAGGAAAGGATGGGAAGGAGAAGTGGATTTGATAGAGGAGAGCACGCATAGGAAGGGAAAATTACTCTCTTTCTGTGCGTCTCCTGCAATTGCAGATGTCCATGGCCATTTCGGCGAATTCCGGTGGCCGTTTGCTCGTTTACTATAATGTAGAAAAATACTTATGGACATTACGGATAAAATGAAATATAAGAGGGTCATTTTTAACCAGGATGGTTGAAATTATCGCGATTATAGATACCAAAAAAGATATTATTAGATACCAAAAAAGACGTATGGGACAAATTGAATAAAAAAGGAAGGAAGGAATGAAGGCGTTCGGGCTTAGTTGAAGTTAATAGAGTAAGTAGTTAGTGTGACGTCATTGAAGAAATAAGCAGATTTTACCATGATTTCTGACAGCAAAGAGATCCCATACGTTCTCGATTTTCTTAATGTTCATGGGCTTATAAATATATTTTTAACTTTGGGGAGAAAATTACAACTCCTCACCCTAATGAAGTTCTGTTTACAGATTGGGTTTCCTCCGGCGCCGAGCGTCATCCGATAGCCCCCGCCGCGAGCCGTTCATGCCAGGAGGCGAGCGGCCCTTCTCTCCCCGGCGCACCACCGTGAGCAACCACGGCTATTACAAGATTTGCTTTGTAAATGGCTCCCTCTGAACATTTCACCTACACACATTAGCTTCTGAGCGTGGGTGTAGCTATTCGGACTACCGATATTTATTGAAATCCTAATCGTATAAGAACCTTTTTATTAATACTTGATATAGTGACATAATTATTAATAATGTGAAATAACAGACCGGTACATCTTTGGTAAAACTTTTTGACCAGTTTATCGGTGGTGTAGTCTTGTTAAGTTTACGTAATGTTTTAGCCGTCTATAGGTGGCTATTGTGCTGTGACGATAGTCTATGTCTCGTTAGTTGATATTAGAATGTAAAAAAATAGTTAAATATGTCTTTACCTTCAGATTTAGAGGTACTCGTGCATTCTTTGCGCCAGCCAAAATGAAAGCTTAAAATCAAAATAATAAACTTACAGAAGAAAATTAGAGTAGACGAATAAAAATAAGGAAGATACTATAATTAGGAATGCCTAGACTTTTACAATTTTAACATTTTTGGATTTTTTTTTTTTAGAATTATTTCTTCATTCGGTTTTGAAGACCAGAAAGTCTATGTTGGTTTAAACTAATTTAAACTCCTCGAACGTGAATTTCAAATTATATTTCTTTCTTAGCTAGTGATTTTTTTAGTATAAGACCTACTTAGATAATTGATGCTCAAAAATAAGTGAGGATAATTCAAAACAAATAATAAAAAAATTATAAATCAAAATTGTTATAATAATAAATAATTTAGTGATTAGAGTTTTATTCAAAATTAACTTGAATGCCTTTCGGATATAGTTATTAAAAATGTTATTTCTAATTGGATGATGTTTAAATTAATTGGAAATTAAAAGTTTTTCTTGACTTACGATTGTTAATATTTATGCAAACGCTAATATAAAATGTCCATTGCTTAGTAATTTTCAGCTTAAATATAATTTTGTTCTATGGAACTGATCTGTCCATTTTATTCGGTACGATTTTTAATTGAAATATATTTTGTAATAAAAAAATCCATTGCTCTTTTCACTCACCCTGCTGCTTAGCATCCCTTTCCTTATAACCTCACAGAAACTTATATATTCTTTCAAGTAGATCTTTGGCATTATTTTTTTTAACAACACAAAACCAATTTTTTTTTTATTTAAATTTATCACGAGGTTCAAGCATTATGGCGGCTTACGATTAGCCACATATGTAAGCAGGAGGAGAATACTCGATGGGCCCACTGCGGGAAGTAGAAAACTTGCACACGGTGATGCCACCGCATCCTTTTACGTCTTGCCGATACCTAAAATTTTCTTCTGTGTAGCATTTCATGCTAAAATTGTAAGCCGCTGTAAAGTTTGGATGACATTGTTGCACTTTTAGGAAAACACTTCCTTTGTCTGTCGCACACACAAATAAGAAATGAGTTAAAATTTTGTGAAAATCAATCGAAAATGTGTAATATTATTTTCTTCCAGGAGAAGCACATGGACAAACGATTCTGGAAGCAGGTGAACAGAAGACGACAGTCTCTCGGTTCTATCAGTCAAATATAAATATATAGTGAAGTGTTAAACTGTAACAAATTAAGACATCTTAGATGAATAACGTAAACTAGCAAATACTGTGTCATGGACAATTAGTGTGAAGTTAGAAGTGCGGACGTATTTTATGGCTTTGGTTGAAATTGTGTGTTAAAAAAAATGAGGATACAATACTTTTAAATGAAGGTTAGAAAGTAAAGGATGCCAAAGTGTCAAGGATATGAAAGAAATTGCCAAAATATTACGAATGGGACCTCGCGATTTACTTCATATCGTAGATAGATCTAATAATTGTTATATTAGGCTCTATCATTACATAAAACGCAAGAGTGGTCCTACGTTAGTAGTAAACGCGACATGGTGAGATAGTTAGCGACACGATCGATCGAAAATTTCGAGTTTTACATTTTGTCGAATTACGTCACCTTGTCCTTTTTCCTCTCACGAAGGACCATCAGGTGAGGCCTAATATTGTTATTTATAATATAAAGTTTTTGTTTGACTTTTCTTATATTAGTCGTAAAAAAATGCCTTCGTATTAGGTGATATCTTGTAGGAAGCTTGATATCTTTGTATAAAAACTTTAGCTATTTCTTTGTGATGCTGTTGAATTTTAATATTAAACGTAAGCTCTTTTTTATAGAATTCATTGTTATCTAGTTGTCTTTAGGTATATTTACACGCTATATCTAAAAAGTTTTCTTAGTGTTGTATTTTTTAAATCTGTTGCACATTCTTGTATTTTGCTTTAATATTTAACTTTATATCATCTAATCGTTTTTCATTTATCTTATAAAAAGAACTGTTAAATGGACGTAAGTTTTAAAACGAATTTTGTAGTTGAATTACAAAAAAACATTTCACCTTCGAATTTATTTAGTTATAATAAGTGCATATAGATGTTAAATAATAAAATTCGATAATTATTTGTGATTCATTTAAACAACTTTACTAAGATCAAAAATAAATAATTTTTATTTGTCAAAACTTTTATTTCTGCCTAATAAAATTTAACGAAATCATTACTCTACGAAGGAATTTTCTATATATAGTTAGTCTTCGGATCAAACGACAAATAAAAAACATTCAAATTGTTAAAAGTCATGTAATTTTTGCTTACAAATATCAATTATACATTCTCGTACATAAAATTCATACATCAAAATTAAGAGCGGACTGTTCAAAAATTGCTTTCCATTAGCACCACTAGTTTACTCGCTTTAATTCTGTGTTTCACAACATTAGAACGTCTAATTAATTCTTATACTAAATTTAGATTTAGATTATCGAAGTACTTGAATAAATTTATGTCATCTGTCTCGTTCCCTTTAAAAAAAAGACATCAATATGTGTTAATGCAAGAGTTAAGGCAGTGGAGGTGATAAACAGCAATGTGGTTATTTGTTATAATGTTATAAAACTACCTATTTAAGTATGATTAAAAATATACTATTTTAAAATAGTTAATTGAGCGCATTTCTCAAACTTATTCATACCTCGGGTACATAGCAAAGAAGGCAAGAGGTTAATTTTACAATACGGAAGGAAAATTTACTATCTTGCCTAATCTGCTAGGTTTTTTCCCAATAAAAGAAACTTTTATATACAAAATAGAAGAATATATTGTCCTTAATAATACAATCTAAAAATCAGATTAAGTTTAAGTTAATTTAAAGTTGACTCTCGTAGGTTCTTCCCTCGTAAAGAACCTACGTCCTTTCGAAACTTTGCGATTTAGAAAGAATGAAAAAAAAAAACAGGTGATGTAAAACAGTAAATTTTTTTTTGTTCATTTTTTTTAAATGCTTTGTTCTAATAAAAATTTCGATATGTATATATTTTGGCACGTTGTTAGTAAATATTAAAGAAGCCTTATATATATTTCAAAATTAAGTTATTTATGTTTTCGTTATATTACTGGTAGAGATAGTACATTACGATGTTAACTTTACGTAGTTTTACATTTTATTTAAGTTTTATTTTCTTAAGGAAAAATATTTTTTAAAGGAAGCACATTCATTTGTTATTGAAAGCAAAACATTATCAATATTATATTATGTAATTAAAAAGTATTACTTATTGGAATAGAATTTTTAATGTGGCTTAATTTTTTTATTGTTTTACAATTTTGCTAAGCCAAAAAATAAGTTAATTTGGAATATAATTTTTCACTTTAAAATTAAACATAATTGGACGGTATTATTTCATTTCTAAGTAAACAAAAATTCTGTATATCACTAAAGTTTTATGAAAAACCTTAAATGTCTATTTTCAGTGATAGTGCAAATATAATTTCCAAAAAAATAAGAAATATAAAAGCGTAAATATATTTCTTTCAATTTATTTAATATTACATAGATCACATTCATCTGCGGTTTATACTTAATTTATAAGTATTATTATTTTAATATTTAAAAATAGAGAATCGCTTAAAATGTTTTTGTATAAAATATTGAATAAAAACTAATTTTACTTATTTATTACTTTTAGCTTTTCAAATTTTCTAATGGAATATTTTTCAATATTTATATTTTTTTTTTTTCAAATTTAGTTATCAAAAAATTTCCAAATATTGTAAAATTAATATTTATACAATGTTATTTATTATGACATTTTATTTTATATTAAAACTTATTGTATTTTTATGCGTTATTGGCAGCAAGACTTGTTTGTAGGCTTATTCGCGCCATTCTCTTGACGCCTGGAATGTTCGGACCTCTGATGAAGTGAATGTTGTCAATCCTTGAGCACCTGTAATATGAACTTATATATTTCTGTCCGTACTTCACAACGGAGTAACGTTATTTAATATAATTTCATTTCATCTATTATAAATAATAAAGCGTAAAGAAACACTTCTTTACAACGCAAATATATCTCTGCGCATATACTCGTATATTCTTCGATTTTATATACTCATTTCTTTAATTTCTCACCTTTACTAGTGTTTTTTAAAAGTAAATCTACCAGTGTTAAGTGTGTTACCTCTAATCCGGCGGCCAGGTGTGGGGGTGACATCGCCATCAGGCGCCGTCCATTGCTCCACCACCTCAGTGTTGGAGCGCGCCAGCGACGGCTGGCTTACAGACCGGTTTAGCGAGTGCCGGGACCAAGATCTAAATAATAGAATTTTCTAGATAAATACACAATTTTTCTCTAAATCAATTGTTTTACTGCATACCAACTGCAATAACCCTTACAAGAAGAGAAGAAAATTTAGAAAAGATGCATAAAATTCAGAAAATTCATACAAAAATTCATATTATGCATATTTTTATATAAATATTATTATGTAACAAACATACAAATGATTAAACTTGGCAAACAAAGCAAACGGCCAAATAACGATTTATTATACACTTTTCACTTGACAAACTTATTATAAAACAGTATCTTACTGATGATTGTTGAAGGGTTGTTCATTGTCGCTGTCGTCGTCATAGTATCTGCCCAGCAGCGTGCCTGCAGATACCTCTGACTGTGTGTCTGCCTGCTCCCGCGCGTAGTCCACCATCATCTCGGACATCGACCTGCATCATAACATGACAGTCAAAAGTAGAAAAGAGTCATCGCCAGATTTAGACTGTAGAAGAAGTCAGTCAGAAGTAACTAGTTGCTTTGTAGAAATGGATCCTACTATATAGGTATATGTACCTCATATCGACGTGGTCGCTGCGGTATGAGGAGCGACGTGAGCGCTGCGGCTCCCGGAGTGATGTCGCGTCGCTGTCGTACTCGTACAGCGTCGGCAGAGAGCTGCGCCGCGACCGCGAATCCCACTCGGTCTTCTTGCGGTAACGGTTCTACATGGACATACTAATTTATTGAACGTTCTTCGTATCAAGAAGACTTGGCTAACTATGACTAAATCAAAAAGTTGAGATTCTGCAAAACCTAAAAAAAAGGTATCGTTATACACTTTTACAGATTTTACATTGGCTTTACCTTAGGTTTATCCTGTGGTGGAGACAGGATTCGTATGATGACTTCCCACTTGGGGGGCGTGTAGAGCGGCGCGAAGCGGTGGTCGTGTGCCACTCGGGAGAAGTCCTCGCGAGTGGAGGACCTGGCCAACTCCCGCCGCAGCGTGCTCTCATGTGTGATCAACTCACGCCAACGAAGACGCTCCTCGCGGGTCAGCCGATAAGACCGCTCAGATTCTGCTAGTACCTGCAAGACATGAAAAGAAAACATAAATGAACCTATGTATACACATACCCTACATTTTCATTATTTTTCTTTTACACTTACCTCATCTTGAGCTTCTGTCTTCAATACCCTGGTGAGAACAGTCCAGTTAGAAGGCACAGGTGGCGCCGGAGTGGGGTCTGGCACGTCTTCATCATCTTCTTCTCTGTACAGTGGATTACGAGCCGGTGGAAGCTCCGGCAACAGGGGAAGGTCGGGAGATGACGGCTGGTATACTTTTCCGGTTTGCTTGATCAGCTCGGGAGAGAACAGATCTGGACCACCTTTACCTGTTCAAAACAAAAACATATAATTAGCAAAAATTTACACTTCTATATGAATAGATATCGCTTGCTGGTATAACTTATGCTATTACTAACCAATAAACTTCTGAGGTGGCAAAGACAGTGGAACTCTTTCCATCTTGGGTGTCAAAGTCATTCCTGACGCGCTGCTGATATCCGAGAAGTTTTCCCACTGTGCCTCAGGCAGCGTGTGGTTCCTTATGGTGACATCGAACTGTGGCGGTGGCGCCGGCACCTGTCGGTACTCTGTCACCAAACGTTTGTGTCGCTCGATGTCTTCTATGGTCTTCTTCTCAGTGATAGTGCGAAGGAACACGTCATCTACTACGTGAGATGTTATTTCTGGCTTCCTATAAATCAACATCATAGTTATTAAAATTCTAAAATCTTAAAGATACTCTTTATAAGTACTATAATATTTATTGCCTTTTCACATTAGCCTTATTCTTTACCTTGCAGGTATCATTGGGGCATCCGGTATAGGTTCCAGGCTTTCCATGGTCAGTTCCTGTTCCTCTGTCTCCAAACGTTCTGTCATCATGGGTGGTGGTGGAGGAGGTTTCTGAAATGTATCCAATTTATAACACTTAAAGTAATTTTAGTTAAAGTAATCCGTAGTTATAAGCTTTTAATTGCTGCTAGAGACAGATTATTCTATTAATAACAAAGCAACTAAGTACATACTTTACTAGATTGTAGATATGAGCATAGATAAAAACACGAAATACAAAGAAATACATCAAAGATATAGCATACTCACACAATAGAATAAACAAAGCGACAGTCACTAAAAACTATAAGAAAAGTTACCATTTGGGCTAGCTAATGGTCGTTACACTTTTCATACCATCACCAAAATCAAAGTTTGTGGGAATATCTTGTTGCTACCTTGATGTGGAACATCCTTGCATGTGTCGCATCGGTGACCTCGGTGACAGAGTGCGTGTCGGTCATCTCAGTATTGAGAGAGACGATGGATCGCGGCCGACGAACCCATTCCTAGTTAGTCGGATGAACGTGATGTTGGTTATGCAGTGGTGATATTGTTAAAATTAAAACATATTTAGTTTTTTTAAAACATTTAGGTAATTAATAATAGAATATATTATAATAGGAGTTATAAATACATTAATAATTATGTTGCCAGAGTTTAGCATTTATAACTCGAATGCTCTTTTTTAGCAACTTAATGTTATTTGCAATTCAAGATAAACAGTTAAAACGAGTTGTGCTTTTGTGAGATGTTAAATGATAGTGAGTTAAAAATTATTACTTCTTTATTGATGTTATTTCGTAGCTCACTTTAATAAATATTTTTTGTAGTTTTAATGATTAATTTTATTGATTTACTTTCCATTTAGTCATTTATTTCATTAATTTATTTTTACTTTTATTTGAATAATTTATTAGACATATGGATTCATATTAAGATAAAATATTACAAGCAAATAAAAATTCCAGTGTAACCACATCAAACGTGAAAGGTAAAGTGTAAGTCACAAATCCACTCTTTGCAAAGCAAGCGTGTGTTAGTTACCTGTCGTTCGCGGTTGACCTGTGAGTATAGTGCGGGGTGTCGCGGCGGGCGGGCGGGGGGCGCGGCATGTGCGGCGCGGGCCGGCAATGGCAGCGCGCCCGGCGACACCGTGCGCACAGACTCTTGGCGTTCATGCTCTTCAAACATTACATCTCTGTGAAATAATGCATACTGTTATGAGCTGATAAAAATATAGATTTACTAGTGTAATATCGAATTTGAACCTTTAGTCAAGTTTGTATGTTTAACTGTCAACGTCATATGGAAACGTTCAAATTTGATTTATAAGATGGCCATTTCAGAATTCATTTTTTTTTTTATTTTAATTCTTTTTAATTCTACAATTATTAGTAGAGTACTTACTGTTTTGTTGTTTGCTGGTAACTATTTTATTAGTTCACTACATTACATTGAAAGGTTCTCAACTTACCTAATACTTCCACCATCAACTTCCTCGGTGGCTGTGATGGTGGACGGTGGCGAGGGCGGTGCGGGCGGCCGCTGCACCCTGACGCGCACGTCGAAGGCAGGCGGCACAGCGCCGGAATGTCCCGCGTGAACGTGCGCTGCGTGCGAATAGCGGCCGTTAGATGCGCTCGTCTCGTGCATCTCACCGTACCCTGTTAGTTGTTATGGTGTTATACACAATATGGAATGATATGATGATGTGTCGAGTGGCATACACATATATGTACTATGTTAGACAAGGTGTGCGGGAGGACTCATACTTTGGGTGCGATTAGTACACCGTTCGCTATTCATTCATCAGTTTGCCCATATACTTGTACTTGTTAAATTAAAACAACATAAATATTGTAGTAGTGAATGAGGTGATACTTAAACGAAACTTTAATAAATTTTTACAAAAAATTAGATATGAAACATAGATAATGACGATTGATCGATTATTTGATGAAATTTGTTAAAAGATGATGTATTTGTAATTAAATTTCAACATATATAATACACATCACACAAATGTGCAGAAAATACGAGCCGAGATGGCTTTACTAACCTTCACTCTGATATGACTCGTCCATCATGAATGCCTGGTTGGTGTGAGCCTCCGCCTCGCTTGGCGTCTCCGATGGGTAGTCAGAAGGAATCGTATCAGACGCTACACTAGCACTCTCCGCCGCCACTGGGTATACAGGGTGTGCTCGAGGTATTTTTACTTCTGTACGAGTAAAATTAACAACATCACTTTCAGTGCTGCATTCACATTCACGTATTACATGCGAAAAACATAAGCCTAAGTGGCTACTTGTTGCTACAGGAAAAACACAGGACTTCCTTTAAAACCGCCATTTTTGAATTTAGACTTGAAAAATGTTTAGTATCGTAGGAGACCAACCTTGTATACTCTCTCTGCTAACTATAGATGCGGAGGAGTCATCAATCAGCCTCCTCGGAACCGGCAACGCGCGTCGCCGTAGACACAGGTAGGAAACGCCAAGCCCCAAGAGCAGCAGCGTTAGGAATAGGATCGCGCAGATGATCATCAGAATGTGAGTGCCCGCCAAAGGCGCTATACCTGGCGGCGGAACTGGCTCAGGACTGTAAGAATTTTTGCAAATTATAATAATCGCACAAAAGTGATTCTAATTTTAGAGAACATTGTGAAAGTCCAAGTTTTTATTCAGGTTTGTTAGAGTTTTTGTAGCAAAAGACATAGAACTACTTTTACTAAATGAGTCAATTAGAATGGACAGGTTTTCTAAGAGTTTCAAAATAATTAGTTAAGTATCTTACATAGAAACGTAAGGTATAGCCTTTGCTACAACGGGCGGCGGATAGCGACAGACAATGGTGATGACCTCGTCACCGTCCATCTCCAAGCCCGGGTGGTAGCGCACAACAATGTTGTTTGTGAACACGCGGAGAGGATCCTACAGAAATAATCAGATATTAAATAAAGAAGTTATTAAACTTACTAATAGACCACATTTTGAGATCAAAAGTTCAATTTCGCAAAACTTTCGTAGCTGAATGATTCATAAGGGAACGGTTAGATATTTTCTGAACAGTACAAGACACCAACCTGATTGGTCCCACATCCTTTGAGTGGCACCTCTAGCTTGTAAGAGGTCGCTCCCTTGCCTGCGACCTGACACGCTGAGTGTCTATCGAATTCGGCATACGCGATGCCGTAGAATTTTTCGTTGAACTTTAATTCGATCTGCAAACAGTAATAATATTTTTAAACATTACATTAAGATTTGAAACCTCAGTCAGTATATGCTGCACAGATTGGATACTGATCTGAAGTGAATAATTACCCCCCAGGGCATAGTGCATTTTTAATGCATAGCTAATGTGTATGATTGAATGAATGGTTCAAAAAGGTGGCGATCTTTTTTTATAGGTTTAATACTTTTTTTAATTTCAGATTAGTGTTAATATATTTTTTGATTTATTCAAATGTAATAGTGATATAAATATTAGTTTACTGACCTGCATTGAACCCGCTGAACAGTTGAGCGTCGCTCTGGTCCTATTTAAGAAGATAACGGGACTCAAGTCATCGAGTTTAGTCACCTGGAAGTAAAATATTATAATATCATTTATCTCATAATTGTAGAATAATTCGCTATATAAGAAATACCATAAAAAATGACGATTATGATGAAAAACTCAACAACAGTGAAAACTTGCTTTCAATTCCTTTGTATCGTTTTCCAAAATTAAAAAGGTAATACCCAACTAGACTGCTAAGTATTACAAAATCACTAAGCATTAATACAAAAAACCCCTTTTTAACCGACTTCAAAAAGTAGTACTGTCTCTGTTCTCTGTTTTATCAAAGATTACGACGATGATATTTTTTTAAGATTTTGGTCTCATAAACCAACGTTAAGTCATTGAAAATATAGACAAATAAAAAAATACAGTCGAATTGATAACCTCCTCCTTTTTGAAGTCGGCTAATTAAAAATAAACAAGTTTAAGATTATCCGGATACAAATTAATCAGAAAAACTTCTGCTGTGTAACAAAAGAAAAATAAAATAATCCAAGGAGGATTTATTATTGGGCGCGATGTTGGAACCGAAAATATTTAAACAGTAATTCTATATTTAGTCTCGCTGCAACCGTCGCTATAAATCCAAAAAGCTAATTATTGCCTCGCGGCTGTATCTATCCGATAACGTGTTTCCATTGTATCATCCGTATGATGCAGTGAAAATTCAGGAATTTAAGAAAGTTGAATTTGATTTTTTTTCATGATCGAACCAAAATATTGAATGTTCCTTTAAATAATTACATATATTTACTATTCAAAAAATCGAAACAATCGAAAAACATTTCTTAAAATTGAGAAAACAATTCGGAAAAATGTAATTCGGATTAGAGCAAATACGGAAGAATCCACCGAACGAATGTACTCATCAACATGATATAAAAAAGTGATTAAGACTACTACAATTAATTATAATATATCTAAAATAATATTCATATCGTGACGTCTCTTACAATGGAGCTTTGAAATACCACCACGGGCTATTCTACAACGATAGCTGTATCCATCATTGCTCTGTCCAGCACACAACGATATCTACTCCCAACAATGCCTCCTTGCAAATAATTCTCCGCTCGAAGCCCTCCATTAAGATAAACCTTATAATACCTACGGATTTATAACTCCTTACGTTCTACTTGTATGTTTTATTTACAACTTTTTATCAGATTTATTAGTCAGTAGATATCAAGAATTATGAGCGTAAAGTATTAACATAGTCTGAATTAATATAATGGTGCGATTTATGACTTCTCTCTGGCAGATTACAAAGTTCTATTAAGTCTTATAAAGTTTCAAGCTGTCGCCCATGACTCCGTCCGCGTAGAATTAAAAAAAAAACTTAATAAGTCTATGTGTTCTTCCAGACTACGTTCTACATCTGTGCCAAATTTCATCAAGATCTGTTCAGCCGTTCCGGAGATACCTTCAAACAAACATTCATCCATCCATCTAAACATTCGCATTTATAATATTACTAGCTTTTACCCGAGACTCCGTCCGCGCGGAATAAAAAATAGAAAACGGAGTAAAAATTATCCTATGTCCGTTTCCTGGTTCAAAGCTACCTGCCCACCAATTTTCAGTCAAATCGATTCAGCCGTTCTTGAGTTATAAATAGTGTACCTAACACGACTTTCTTTTATATATATATAGATTAGTAAGATATCTTTGGAAATACAATTATGAATCCGTATTGATATGACCTCATTTTTCAATGATGATTTTAAACATTTAGAAATGCCACTTGGATGATAACAGTTATGTTAACATCAGCGACATCTAATGGTCACTGGAGAGTACTACCGTAGCTATAACACAAGAGTAATGCTGTACGCAATACATCTCGGGAACGGTATCTCTCGCGACATGTTGTGTTCAACATTGTTCAACGTCATGTCAGACATAAACTACTCCTACAATGTTGAATAATTTTATACTTTACTCTGCTAACATAATTATGTAGAATAACACAGAAGTAATGATGATGATGAGGAACATTTAAAGAATGTTATTTGAAAATCTGTAAATTATTTATCTGTGCTATATAAGCTGACGGATTACGACTGACGAGGAAAAACTTAAGATTCTAAAATTGGTGAGAAAGAGCCTTACAAAAAAGAAAATACTTGTTTCGTATAAAAATTTAGAGATCCACATTTTCTATATTAGATCGGACTAACCTTAATTTGGAGCAAATTCTAACAAATACAAGTACAATGATTTGTCAATTTGGAATTCTCAGTTTATTTCTGAGATCAAAATCTCTATATAAAACATATTGTTATCGCTGTTTTTGCCAACGATAATAAGAGAGAAGACGATGTTTTATACAGAAATTTTAGTTTAAAAAACCAACGATAATAAAAAGAAAACCGCTCCAACAAGTGAACAACGACAGAAAGCGTGCAAAGAAAAACCGCAGTTATCCATCAAAATTTACAATATGATTTGCTCGTCAACAAAAACCCACTTGACAGATTCCCCGCTGTTAACTAACTTGAAACCTGTTCTAATATTATTCGTGAGCAAAATACTTGCGGTACAAGGAAAAAATATATTCACAGAAACGCATTGCAAATATAGCGCGCTCCTGTCACTATCTTCTACCTTGATCAACATAATTTAAACTTACAGCCCGTTTACTGGTACTCTCAAATGTTACCTTGAATAAAGTTGTAATTTTTTTTTCTTTAAAAAAAAACATTAAGCAAATTATTTGAAACTTACTAACATTTACTTCAAAGAAAAGCATATAATAGCGCATTTTAATCTATAGTTAAAATTTCCATCTTATATTACAATCTAGAAAAGATTAACAAGTGCGTTTTACGAAGTGTCACATTTTGTATATATCTCTAGTTATAAAACCTTTACGGAGTTTAGTTCTGGAAAAGTTCAGTCCTTAAAAGAGTATACCTTTTTAAACCTAAATACAATCAGAAGACCACATCAATCGACAATAATAGTATTGTTTTGTTTTGCGTAACGGACAAATAATTACGTCTCAGAGGTTGCTGTAGCCCACATTCGATGCCGATTGATTGTAATAAGCTGTGCCGTTGCATTACGGATGCTGGTCATTACAAAGTAATTATTTTTTTTTTATTTAACGGTATACAGTTTTGGTCATATATCCAGATGCTTTGTTCGATATATTCTAACAGACGTTGTCTCTCTTAGAATATGGAGTGTGTCTTAAATAATATTAAGACCTGTGAAGCAGTTCTTCAAAATTTTTATTATTATCATCCAAATTCTTTTATATTTGTTAGATTTCTGTCTTCTAAGTGTACTTTCCCAAATATTAACCCTTAACTATTAAATGTACTGAATTAGAAGTTTCAGACGAAATAAATGCCATGCTCGTGCATTATGAATCTACTCGTAACATATAAAATTCTCGTGTCACAGTTTTCGTCACCGTACTCCTCCGAAACGGCTTGACCGATTCTCATGAAATTTTGTCAGCATATTCAGTAGGTCTGAGAATCGGCCAACATCTATTTTTCATAACCCCCCCCCCACATTCAGTTTTTTTTAACTGCGCGCGGACGGAGTCGCGGGCGACAGCTAGTCTAATATATAAAATTCTCGTGTCACAGTTTTCGTTGCCATACTCCTCCGAAACGGCTTGACCGATTCTCATGAAATTTTGGGAGCATATTCAGTAGGTGTGAAAATTGGCCAACATCTATTTTTCATAACCAGACCCCCCCCCCATTTAGTTTTTTTTAACTGCGCGCGGACGGAGTCGCGGGCGACAGCTAGTAGCTTATAAATTTTGCGTTTAAAGATTTCGTGTTCCTCCCTTCAGGGATTGTATATTGTATATTGTTCTTCAGAACAATATACAATTCGAATGAATGTTATCTTAAACTCGACACATAAATGTTGGAAAAAGTTATGTAAATCCGACCGGCTTTCTCGTCCTCTTCCTGAGTTAAAAATAATGAACCTTTTATAGTTAAAGAATTAAAATCGCTTCCCACTTATATTGGCATATCATAAAAACTTTCAACCATAAGAACAATTTTCGACCTAATTGCATCGTGAGCGTCAAATGAATCACTAAAATGGACAGGTAATAAACGTCCTCAACTGTACACCGTTCGAAACACGAAAGCATTTAGCAATAAATTTTTCTAAATCAGACTGCCATCATTACCATCACGGTACGATAATTATCCAACTCGAAGTGCGATATTTTAATCGACTGTTCAAATCTAACGATGCTTCAAATTTGTTTTACTTTAATGATCGATTGCCAGAAAAAACATCGCTTGAATGATTACAGTTCATTCGCTAAGACTCCGCCTAATTAGGGTTGCCAGGTCGCCAAACCTACTAGCCGGACAGACCAGCCAGTATGGCCGGACATTTGGGTAGAAAGGTCGGACATCCTATATAATTTAGAATTTTGTCTCAGTATTAATAGGTACACTCTAGTTTGGGAAATGTAAAAAACCTAACAAAAGTCGGAAAACCGTTTATTTTGGCCGGACATGCAATCAAAAAGCCTAATGTCCAGCTTTATCCGAACGCCTGGCAACGCTACGCCTAATAATCTTAGCAAAGAAATCTTTTCGCAGACAATTACAATAATATTATTACTGATTTCGTACAGGAGACTAAAGCCTGACCCACAAAGGGCTGTAGAGTGGAGAAGTATGAATACTGACCTTCCCATCCAGAACTGTCTGCTCCGGCAGCCCCTCACCCTGATACTCAATATTGTTCGCCTGAGAGTCATAGTTCGACTGCGCATACGCAGCGGCCGACAAGCATGTCAATATACACCACAATAACGCCATCTTTATCTGAAACAAACAAATCGTTCAATTAAAATTTATAAGAAGAAAATAACTGATTTTTTTCTAGAAGACCAATCGTGCACCAGTTTTTGCGTCGTAGTGCAATGTAGAACATGTTTGGGCTAAAATATACATTATTGACGGTCGAGTTGGCGATTGTAGCTTTTATGGCGAACACAATTATATCTAAGGACTTACTATCCAAAGTTTAAAGTTGCGGAGAGAGGAGTTTTTATTAAATAAAATCGTACTTAGGTTAGTTATTTTCACTACTTTTGATGTAACTTTGACAGTTTTATTTTATAAGTGGTCAAAGGTTTTTATTTTATACAGCCATAAGTCATGTATGCTACTAAAATAAATTAAAAAAAATACTCTATTTAATTCGATTAAAGTTTTTTAAACCAAACGTATTATTTACTTTAATTTTTATTGCGAAATGTATCTTAAATTGATTAAAAATAATAAAAATCTGACATTTATATTGTTTAATTATTTCATAATTTTGAAGACACGGAACGCAAAACTACGAAGTAGCAAAGAGTATGTAACCATTTCATAGTATACTAGCGAAATGTTTACATACTCTTTGGCATTATCTATTAACGGTTTTTCAGTTGCGTGGCGTCATTGTGGTATTAAATTCTTTGTAAATTTGTATTGTAAGGTTGGATATGAGTCACAGAACCGAATCAGTCAACCCCGACACCACGTGGTACTTTCTGCCCTACCCCTAGAGTGTTTATGAAAAGCCGGAGGCGCGGAGGGGGAGCAGCCCCTGCTGCGCAGGCGAGTATAGGCACCCGCGCCTTGTTACGCTAGGGCGGAGGGGCTGCTCATCCCATAGCGCCGGAGACGTTGCAAATTTCTTTTGTTAGGGAATCAAATTCTGCCTATTTCATATGTTTTTTTTTGTTATTTTTTTTTTAATTTATTTTAGTAGCATACATGACTTATGGCTGTATAAAATACAAACCTTTGACCACTTATAAAATAAAACTGTCAAAGTTACGTCAAAAGTAGTGAAAATAACTAACCTAAGTACAATTTTATTTATTAAAAACTACCAGTCTCCGCAACTTTTAACTTTGGATAGTAAGTCCTTAGATATAATTGTGTTCGCCATAAAAGCTACAATCGCCAACTCGACCGTCAATAATGTATATTTCAACCCATGTTTGATTGTTTGTTTGCTGCTCTGAAACTACTGAACCGATTAGAAAAATTATTCCAATGTTGAAAAGCTACACTATGAATAGGTGATATAGGCTATATTTATTACTAGACTTCAATGAAACCGCGCGGACAAAATCTAGGACTGTTAATCGGTATTAAATGTGAACAGTTGTAAATTCTATTTTCTATAAATACGAGTATTAGTTATACTTTATGTACCATTCGTACAAGAAAGTTGGTTAAAATCCCGACTACTATCCAGTTCTCATCATTTCTACAGCGTCAGTTTCACTAAGAAGGTTTACGATCGGTTACTGTATACAGTATCAGTTTCAAACATACTCTCTAGCTTGTTGCCTGTGTTACGCGATATCGGGTTTAAAACGAAAGTTCTTATCAGGTTTCTACTATTAATTATCTGACCCCAAAAATTGTCCTGTAAATACAATGAAAAATAAAAAATAATATGTACCCCAAAAACTTTCCTTTGCGTTCTAATGCTGGTTGTATAGTAAAAAAAACATTTTACAGGACATATTTTGGTTAAGACAGCTGCAAGATAAACCTTACTCTAAACTCATCAGTTCTCCAATTTCATTACCCTTTTCTTCCCTTTCGAATTTTATCCAAAAATCTCGAGGTAAAAAAAGTGCTATATTTAATCTCAGATAGCATTCATCAAATGCAACAAAAAGCATAAAACATAATTTCAAAAATTAATATTCACCATCTATCATCATAACTTTGGCCGAACATCATAAAGTAATAATCGAAGCGAAGATATTAACATACGGGCAACATAAAGCACGACATTTCAAAAGTCGACAAGGACATCAACTAGACCGCCCACAACGACTACTAACCTTTCACTGAGCAAGGCTGTCGGTAATAATTTCATGCTGCTGTAATGAGCGCCATGTTTGAATAGCGTTCTATTTGGTTTTTTTTGTTCTATAATTTCTACCACCGTCCGATTTGTTTACGGCCAGCCTTCTATCAACTAATGTGTTGTACGTATCTTTATTACTCTTGTACGCTTGTAATATCAATTCTGATGTCTTGTAACTTTTTATCTTCAATGTTTTAGATATCTTGAGTTTATTTTTAAATTTATACTCGTAGTTACGACGTAGACGCGTTTGCTCAGTATTTAGAAGGCGAATGAAATAGAAATACTAGGATTATTATAGAGGCATACTGCATCACATTATGAGTCGAATCGTTAGCACTTCGATAGCAATTTAGTATAGTTTTTGCTTTGTTTCCATTAGGAGATTATTTTAACGCTCGCAGTAATGCCTTAGGGCGGAGATACGGGAATTATACAAATGACTTCCAATGACCGATTCAGGGAACGCGTTCAAAATTGTTACGTGAACACTGATACCCTAACATTAACAATTTGCCGGCGTATTTACCTTAATTTTACTTCATTCCTTTAAAGGAATATGATCTTTACTTCGAATTAGTGTTGGAAAAGTTTGCGAACTACTTTGATGTCTATAGATATAAAAAAATATTAAACTATTTTAAGCTTATATGTTTTATAACGTATATTTTTGCTTCTAGTCTATTGAGTGTCATGCCACGTTTTGTTCTTTTTTTTTTCGATATACTATCTGAAATTAAATTTAAAAAAAAACAACAGGAAAATGTAATATTTTATTCCTGAAATCGAATGTATCAGTGTCAAAAATTGGTATACTAATCTGTCACGGATGCACATTTCATTACGTTGAACATATCACGAAATTGGTATTTATGTATGTACACCATGCGATGTCAAACATTGTTGGCAGGCACCCTCTGACTTTTGCCTCTTCAAGGCAACCAACTATCGATATTGCCTTAATGTTTGCAAAACTATCTTTGTCTTTGCCTTATTCATCCTTTCTATTTGCTCAAATCATCCAACAACTATTCTAGAATTTATAATTTAGTTACTATCCGAAAATCCGAGAGCGCGTAAATAAAAAAAAAAATTATTAGTGGCCAGTGTTCTTCCAGACTATATACTCCTTAATAATAAAATTTAGTAGATATACTTCAACAACTTCAGACCATTACTTATAGTAATACTAAAACAGAAGAAGTAGTTATTTCTTAATGTATTAACAATCAGTAGAACAAATGTATTAAATAAAAAGACAAGTGAAAACACAACATTACGTGTTCATTAAAAATATTACGTATAATCTCATAACATTTCATGCGGCTGTTCATTAAAGTTTCATCTCTAATTAATCCCTTTCCATACTAACACTTATCGCAACCAAACCGGTCAGCGGTTCTCAAGCTGGTACTAAATTGAACAAATCTCACGTACGCACCCGCAAACATTAACTACCAAATTTATGATCACATAAAACACCATTCGAGATATGAAAAGGACGTTGAACTCGAATTTAAAAGCAAAGCAAATGCAAAATTCAGCCACCTTTTTATGTTTGTTGAACTAAAAAAAAAAATGAATACTGATAAATTTTTATGTATAAACTTTTATTATATGCCTTATTTAAATGTAAATAATTGAAAGAGCATTTTACGATTCAAAATATCATTTAATTGAGATTTCTTTTAAAAACAAACAACGTAGTAACTGGCAGCTAAATAAAACCAGCTACTGGATAAAAATATGAATAAAAAAGTCTATAATATTAGGTCCTTACATATGAAATTGGCGTTTTGTATGGGAGGAACAAAAAGTCGAATATTTTTTTATATAATGTATTTAATTAATCAAAGTATGAACCATTATTTTCTATGCACTTTTGCCATCTCATAGGTAGTTCATTGATCCCTTTACTAAAAAAACCAGTCGGACGGGAATCAATAAAATCTTTGAAGGCGATTTGGACTGTCCCATCGGAGTTGAATTTTTTCCCTTGCAAGAAGTTATCCAAATTTCGAAAAAAATGGTAATCTGTTGGAGCAAGGTCCGGGGAGTACGGAGGATGTCTTAGACTTTACAATTGAAGCTCTTCTAATTTAGTAGCCGTCTGTTGCGCAGTGTGTGGTCTAGCGTTGTCGTGAAGCAGCAGTGGCGTGGAGCGATTGACCAGCCTAGGTTGTTTAGCCGCTAGCTTTTCCATCATGGTTTGCAATTGCTGACAATAGACATCAGCCGTAATAGTCTGGCCAGATTTGAGAAAACTGTAATGAACAATACCGGCACTAGTCCACCAAACGCTTACAAGTAACTTTTTTGGGGTTAATTTTCGCTTGGGACAGGATTTGGCTGGCTGGCCAGGATCCAACCATTGCGCTGAGCGCTTCCGATTATCGTAAAGAACCCATTTTTCATCACAGGTAATGATTCGGTTTAAAATACCTTCATTATTGTGCCGGTTTAGTAATGTAACGCAACAGTCGACGCGCGTTTGCCGGTTTGCTTCAGTCAATTCGTGAGGTACCCACCTTTCAAGCTTTTTAATCTTCTCAATTTGCTTCAAGTGAATTAAAACAGTTTTATCACTAACATCGCAGCCTGCAGCTAACTCGGACGTGGTTTGCGATGGATCCGCTTCCACAATAGCCTTCAACTCTTCATTATCAACTTGAGTCTCAGGCCGTCCACGGGGCTTGTTCTGCAGATCGAAATTTCCAGAACGAAAACGTTGGAACCAAAAACGAACTGTGTTTTCTTTTGCAACACGACCGCCATACACATCATTCACCCTTCGAGTCATTTCCGCAGCACTAGTGCCACGGCGGAACTCGTACTCGTCAATAATACGATATTTTAAGTTTTCTATTTTGTAAAATGAGTGACGCAAACAGAAAAAAACAGAAGAAAAAAAACAAATGAATGACGGTCATCGAACCACAAATACATGAGTCTATAGCTGTACAAATTTGAATTTGGAATTCCTTACCAAAGAGGAGAAATTCGTGATTAAAGTGGCCGGTACGAAAAACGCCAATTTCATATGTAAGGACCTAATATTTCTAAGTGTTAACACACAATAACATGCTTTGGTGGGAGTGATGCGCGGGGACTGCTGATTTAATTAACACATTTATAAAGCTTTCGCGTAGACGGATGCCATCTCCCACGTCGTACATTTATGAATATTTTACACGAGTGTTTGCATCTTTCATTCAACGCGTCTTTTTATAATAAACTAGCTTTTACCCGCGACTCCGTCCGCGCGGAATAAAAAATGAAAACGGGGTAAAAATTATCCTATGTCCGTTTCCCGGTTCTAAGCTACCTGACCTGAGTTATAAATAGTGTAACTAACACGACTTTCTTTTATATATATAGATTGACGCAAACTTACTTAGCATTCAAGTAATCTTAGATGAAACTTACTATAAATTAACAGTATCGATTATGCTTATTTATTTTAGTATTCACTGCCGTCAAATAACGGCAATTAACGAAAAGATTTTTCTTGAGAATTTCTTTGAAAGTTTCCGCTCGGAACATAACTTCAATATTACTTATAATTCGGTTATAGAATTGACAGACGAAATATAAATTATATTTCATTAGGGTCTTGCGTTAATCATCTAAAATATGACGTTAGCGTTGAAAAAAGTCCAAGCTATTCTATACGTACGAAGGCACGACTGATCGCAAATCGTGGATAAAAACATGAACCCATCGGTTAGGCACGCACCAATTACATATGATGGATTATTTCTTACCCTTATAATTTATTAATAAAAAAAATTGTTAACCTCGAAGCTGTTAGTAGCAAGATAATGTAACTCACGAACTAGGACAACTATGAAAGACAACGTAGATTATAAAATTATTAAATAATAATAATTCCAAAGCGTATCCAACTTATTGCCAGTCTCAGAGACATTTAACACTCAAATAGTCCCTTAGTGTAGTTCAGTTATTGTTCATACTATTTTAATATTACGAAACTATAAGTGACGATTTAATCAATCTGATTTTATCAGTGTCCAGAGTACCAGTTCCCTAACCTAATTAAAAAAAAAGTAATCCGAAGAAGTTTCACTCAAATTATACATCGAATAAAAAATTTTTGAACGATAAATACTAATGCTGTAAACCCGTAAATCAAAATAAGAAGATTCTATCCAAAAAAGGATTAAAACAAAAATAAAATTAATAGGTCCGAGGAGGAAGCTTTCGCCTATAAATCAACTACCTATTGACATTAAGTTACTAGATTACACGCAGCAACTGAGGTTTAAATATAAACTGTTCAACTACAAAGTAAAATAAAACCACTTTCGTATCATAAATTTAAACAAGCTCAACGCATTTCCGTATCTTTAGACATTAAAATAAGTAATCGAGATAAGTGACAAAATGTCTTGATGAACTTATAATATTAACATTTACTAGAAGTCCATTACCTGAACCTAATCTACTGAAATGATCAACATCTCTCTGTCCTCCACTTACGTGGGGTCGGCGCACCAAGTTTCCGTCCACCATATCAACCTATCTAACGCCATTTTAGTCATCATCTTCTTAATTTCTTAATTAAGTCACCCTTCATGCTCATCTCTTCCTAGGTTTACTTCTACCGGTGTACCCTAAACACACATACTTAAAATTCTCCTTGAAATCTTCTGAAATCATGCCAACTTAAATTACTACAAATAGGGCTGCATCAGAACCTCATATGCAATTACATTTGTAGGAAAAAAAGAAAAACTCATTTGCCAAGAAGATAATGGTGAAAATGTTTAAACAGTTCGATATCGTTGGCATATTACTCGTATAAGAGAAGAAGATTATTTTGCTCTTCGGAATTATAAACAGTATTTAATAACATCCCGTACAATTACGTACTTCCAAGTAAAATTATATTGATCGATGTTTAAAGTACTTTTTATAAGCATTCGTAACAAAAACCAACTCGGGGGCAACAATTTTATAAATAAACCGAGCGACTCGGTACGTACTGGAATGTTAAGTGTCCTGCTCGCTATTCAGATTTCTTTTTGTTTTTATTAGTTATTTATTCCAGTTAATATCCAGCACTGTTCTCATAATTTAAACAATATAAGTTTGACGGTCGTAAGAAGCAGTTAACGGATTATATAGTACAATTTTTATAGCGGGCTGATAGGTTGCTGTCTAAAAGTTAGTTAGAAGGTTTGTTTTCCTGGTCATTCAATTTAAATTTACTTTTATCTCCAAACATTTTAATAACCTTAAATGTATCTTGGAATGAATTTTTAAAGAAAAAAAACAAAGCCCAATGTAAAAGACAGGTCAAAGACATATAGATGGCGTATTACCTTAAAAAATTTGCAAGCCAACTTCAAATGGGCGACTGTGGCACAATACAAAGCGTGTTTTGTTGCCTGTTTATGATATTGCGTTGGCGTAGGCGGGATAATTAACTACCGCCCGCATCTGACACGGTGTTGTGTCAATGTTAGCGAATGTGGTTAATACAGACGAGGTTAACAACCCACTTCTTGCATCATTAATGTTGTATTTTTATGTAACATAAGAGCAATACCTTTAAGTCATAAATATCATACTAGTTCACCTAAAAACTAATGGTGTTCCTCAGGGGAGTAATCTAGGTCCCAATTTATACGTAATAAATATTACGCGCGACAAAAAACAAACCGGATCTGTTATTAAAATAAATATAAATATTGCAATAAACGAGACCAAAAAAATAATACATGATTGATACTAAAGCAAAGTAACTAATACAATCAAATCTCGCGATTTTCAACTCTATTTCCTCTACTTTAAAGGTTAAAGAGGATTGTTGAAGTTGCAGATTACTTGTGGGCAATGTGATGTAATGTGAGACGACCTCATCCATTCTTTTTCGGCTACAAAGACTTTCACTTTTGGCAAGTGCGAGATACCTGTAACCTTATTGATGCGTTGTTAAGTACTTAGTTATTTCTTAATGTATGTGCATAATTTGCGAGTTGATTGTTTTGTTTTTGTCACTTTAACGTTGCGTGATTTACGTAACTTGTTTAACTGACAGACATTCAACAAAAATAATTATTGTTAAGCTGTAGAAACTCAGTAGCTAAAATTTAAGCTTATAAAAATTGGCTTAGGTAAATATTAGATACATTTATGTTTTGGCTTTTCAACAAGTTCAACTTTCATAAAATAATCGCTGTTCAATCAACCACTAAATCGATGGCTCCTACGAATAAGGGCCAATGTGCAAATTGACAACTTTTCAGGAGAGGCTCTCATAGTTTCAACCATGTAGGAGAAGATGTCGCTTAAGCTCTTTTACTTTAGCAAAAAAACACGTTCACACCTGTAAATGTGTATTTTGTTCAGTGCATGTTGTTAATTAAAGTTAGACGTAGCTTTAACATAAAAAATTATAAATCATTAATTTGTTACTTCGGCCCTTATACATAGGATCCATCGAAATATAATTCTAAACGTCCAATATAACTGTTACGTGCTTTATCGTGTCAATGCGTTAACAACAGTCGCGGTAGAGTACTTTAAAATATTTCAACCAGTCACGCCGTCACGTCACGACCAATTATTTAGTTTACTCAAGTGTCCGAGTCAATACTGACACTTCTTTATAACTCACGGACCTACTATTTTCATTATTAATAATCTAATTTTTTGGGACAGAAAAATTAAGTTAAAATATTCTTTAGTTTAACAATGAGAAAAAGAGATGAGATGTGAAAACAAAGAATGAGAGAGAGACGATAAATTATGCTTATTGCATTGCTTAAGGCATCCCATTCCTAGAGCAACGTCTCATGAAAAATATGTAATGGGCGTCAAAACGTACATCTTAACACAATAACGTAAGGAAAAATCTTTGTAATTTTATTATTGAATAATCAAAAACGAAATAATAAAGCAGAGTTAAAATTAATCAAATTAATTACGTTTCGTTCCCGTGTCGTGTACTCTAAATAGATTTCACCAAAACTTGTACAAATGCACGTGTCGGCCTTGCAGCAATGCCCTACATTCAAATAATATAAATACCAATATAAACGTCTTTTCTTCCGTTTTTTTTTTTCATATCTGTAGTTTATTTGATTTGAAATTAACAACTATTTAATGTTACTATTCTAAACAAGCTCTAGGCTTGTTTCTGGGACACAGTTCACGACAAAATTTGAATGGTAAGATTCAAGACCACCATCGGATGTCCGTAAAGTAGTTGCAGATATCTTGGATCGCTGCGCAGAACATAATTTAAGAAGTAAAGGAGCGTAGTGAGTTGCAGGTTTAGGTCGCAATGCGTCGATCACCTTGGGTCAGGAATTTTGAAAAGAACCAAACCTTTAAACATTTTTAGACTATTCATTTACATTTAAAATGGAATATATTATTTATGAAATGAATTTTAAAACTGTACGTAATATAAATTCAATGATAAACTAATTATTTTATCTTCACCTATTTTAAAATTAAATAATCCAATTAAGTAATAATTGTTACTTGCAGTAAAATTACGCGAGGTTATTACTTCCGTTTGTAATAACCTCAGTTGCGTTACATAACCTATTTTATGTGCACTCGAGTGCAAAATTAACAAGGAGAAATAGTTTTGCAGACATATCCTGCAGTATTTTTTTGCATTGTACCAATTATTGTTCTATATAAAGATTGAAATTTATAGCGATTCTTTATATTTTCAACACTACTGTGGCCCCGGATTTATTCGTCGCATCGGGAACATTGTAAGCATCCCTATTCCTATAATTTAAGAAGCCTGCGGCGCCCTTCGACTTAGTATGAAATATTTGCACGTTTTTGCTTGAGGGCAACTATTTCAAACGCAAATCCATTTTATAAGGAATGTGCCTATTGAAGCATTATTTATTTTTTTTATTCCAAAATACTATATATACTTATAGCTAAATGACAATAAACTTCTTCGGCACAACTTTTGAATATCTAAGTAAATTAATCGTTAAGAGAATGTTGTTAGAATATTAGAGATCTTTTTCTTTCAAAGACTACAATTTAAAGAGAATTTAAAAATAATTGAACTAAAATACTTAGGACCGAAATGTAATAAAGTACTGAAAATCTTTAAAAAAAAATCCACAAGTTATATCATTACTGGCCAGTAAATAATAAACTACACTGCAAGTTGAATCTTGTTATAAAAACATTTTAAAAATGTTACGGTCAATAAATATAATCGAATTCACGTCTTGAAAGTTTACGATGTACATTGATATTAATAACAGGCTTTAAAGGATCAAATCTGCCAATCGAAGACCGAGAATGCATTCTCGAGCCGCCAATTTTTTCTCAAACGATGATCGCAACAGACTAACGACCAAAAGCATATCGAACATAAAAAAGAACATCAAAAAAAATTAAATTGGCAGTTTGATGAGCTTTAAGATCATAAACCACCTTCGTTATTTTAAAAAATAAAAAAGTTTGTACCTTTTTTCAATCTCTCTTACACTTTTAATGAACTTATCATAAAAATTAATATTATGTTAAATTACATAAATTTTATGTACACATTTTAAAGTAAATATTTATGAACACTCTTTGCTCTATTTTTTATTAATGAAGAATCATTTATTTCAGGTCTGTATATAAATAAATAAATATGAATACATAATATATTACATAGGCACAACGCAAATTATTAAAGTCAAAGCCTTTGTATTTATAATTTAGTCTAAACAGCGACAATCTAAATTACAAATAAACCATTGTTAGAACAAGACTAAACAAATCAAAATGCATAGATCGGTATGCGGTGTCTAAGCTGTGGGCTAACCAGTTCTAGCTAGCCTGTGACCTAGTATTACTAACGCACCTGGGTTGTTCAACGTGTTCTAAATGTCGTAACATTATTACAAGATTTTGCTTCATATGACATTGTAGTTTTATTTTCCTTAATTTAGGCATACCGAAAAGATTACTAAATTAATTTTAACCCCTTACCCATCATATATATTGTCAATTTAATCTTACTGATATTATAAATGCGAATGTTTGGATGGATGGATGTTTGTTTGAAGGTATCTCCAGAGGTCTCGCTGAAATTTGGCGTAGATGTAGAACATAGTTTGGAACAACATATAGGCTACTAATTATTTTTTTAATTCCGCGCGAACGGAGTCGTGAGCGACAGCTAGTTGTAAATATAATATATCTGTTAGTAATTTATTCTATACGTATCTAATTAGCTAGTTTCAAGTATCAAGATCGTTTTAAAAAACACTCAGCTCAAATATTTCATTAATGCATTATCTTTATCTTTTCACCATTGAAATTCAATTAATATTTGTCAGATGAAACATTTGTAATGATTATTTTTAATATTACAAAGGTTAAAAATAACATATCGACGAAAGATAAACGAGGTGTCAACCGATTTGTACCCCGACTGTGTTGGATCAATTTATTTTATATATAAACTCGAAATAAAGCCATAAATAATAAGCCATGTAGAGGTTAACAGTTAGAAGCGAAAAATTACTTTTTGCAAAAAGTCTCTATCACAAATTCGAAGTTAAATCCTAATTGATACGCAAGTTATAATTTTAGTACGAGAGTGCGTATTTTTTCCTAAACATGTAAACATACTAAGTCATTAATTTCTTTAAAGTAAATATATGAATGAATTTCACGAATGTATAGTCCATTGAAATCCGTAAATTTGTCTACACCTTTGGTACCTTAAGGAATTGAATTATAAAAAAAAACTTGAGAGGTGTCAAGGGACACCCGGATGGAACGAAGTTCCTTTCGATTAATTAGTGAAGAAACCAATGTTTATTCTATAAATAAAAAACTTAAGTCTTCACAAGAAGTATATTTTATTTCTATGAATTTTCGTTATATATTGTCACGTCGTTGCCATGGTGAAGTAGCGCTCATTCGTCGTTAACAAACTTACTATAGCAAAAAGTGTCGTGACAACTTTTCGTAAGAATTTTTTCCGTCTAGCCCCCTTTCACAACGCGCGATAAGGAACTTCGTTCCAATAAATATGTTTTCATTTACGATTATAAAAATATATAAATAGTGTTACATTCATGTTAACCAATCAACGGAATAATATCTTTATTCATAAATCACTTGTATTTGGAGTGCTGTCAGCGCTTTAATCAACACCTTATCGGGAGATAAATTATCGCTTGTCAGAGATCGTGAGCGCGTTTTTCGCTTTACTGGATAAATTAAAACGCAGGTAAATGTCACTGTCTGTAAATGCGATGTTAGTAGTTATCTATGGAATCGTTCAATTAAACTTTTTCTTTCATTTGATATTCTACTAGTTTTTGTAAACGAATATGTGACAAGCAGAATGAAATAATCTAATAATAAATATAGCCTAAGTTACTAAAAACATATAAAACATTCAGTCAATATCTTTGACAAAATAGAGACAACAATATGTTTTAAACCAGGATGTTTATCTCAGAAACCCACGATTAGTGATAATGGAAAAGATGTTTTAAATCGGTTCACTTGTTTTTGAATTTATTCGTTACATAAATAAATACAAAATTAAACTCTTTTACCTACATAATATTACGTACAAACAAGTAGTGTCTCAAAACAAACAGCTTAAAATGTAACGTTATTATTTATTTTGTAACCTAAATCAATGCTGACTAAAAACCTTATTTATCGTACTGTCGTTATTCATATCGTTAGTCACTGAAAGCTTATTGTAGTTTTTTATAAGAAAACAATAAGAAGCTAATGAAGAAAACATTTTTTTAATTAATATTTTCTGGCCTGGATACTAGTCCTTTTGGCCAAGAAAACATTAAATGATTTAGTGTGACAGTTATTATGACTACAAATACAAAAAAAAACTAAAAACAATACTTTTAAATAAGAACGTTGCTAAAAATAGCGTTTAAACAATAAAACCCCACCGGTTATATTTAATAAACTTTGTAGCTTGTTTCAAACGATAATAACCTGTTAAACAAAGCGTTTAAATCGAAAAAAACGTAATTTATTAACGAGTCCCGCCGCGAAGGGGTGAAATCAATTATGGCTACGATTAGCGAAAATACGTGAAGAGTTTGCACGCTAAAAGTTGCCATCCGTCATGCTGTTCTTGCAGAAATGTCAACGGTTGTTTTTTGATGGCAATACTGCATTCCGTTTCAAGTTTACGGCCATTTAAATAGTAATTTTAATGAACAAT
The DNA here is from genome assembly GCF_912999745.1 of Papilio machaon. NCBI lineage: Eukaryota > Metazoa > Arthropoda > Insecta > Lepidoptera > Papilionidae > Papilio > Papilio machaon. The sequence continues at coordinate 9,316,594 of NC_059988.1, forward strand.
TTAATCAATAAAAACATTTGTTAGTTGAAGATTAAATTCTATTTATTATTTTAGAATTTAAATTGATACATTAACAGTCTAATCATCTTATTCTTTTCTTTCAGAGAATGTAATTCAAAAAACATTTTTTTTTTCATAGCAAAAGGTGGAAAAAGAGTAAACGGCTACTTGAATTCGCTAAAATAGCGAAGCTACCGTTATCCACACATATATGTACAAACACATATGCGTTGCCTACCTTTAATCGACAAAGGAGGTAATGTACAGAACATCTGTCTCGATTTAAGGTAGAGGATACTTCCCCTTCCTATGCGTACTCTCCTATGCTAGATCCCCCCCTCTACCCATCCCTGAGTAGTGAAAGTGGGAAAGAGTACTAAAATTAAACTTTATTTAATATTTTTTCAACATAAATTTGATAATAAGTTAGTTACAAAACTTGTATCTTGCTTTAATATTCCCCCTATAATATCAAAAATATTTTCATATTAAAAGGTTTGAATATTATCATACAATGGGATGAAACAAAGTAAAGCCGACGCAACCTGAACAATTAAAATAAGTTTGTGCATCGGTACATATGTCTCTTCAAGTTTCCAGCTCCATTCATGTGTCCGCCGTAACGAGTCGATTCCTGATAATGCCTAACATTCTTCTTCCAGCTTGTTAGTACCCCATTCATAAAATAAAATCATATTAAACCTTATTACAATGGATTAAGAATCATATTACAATCTGTTCTACCAATTTAAAAGGATTCAAGACTTAACTAGTACTCGTGAATTTTTCACTTACATCGCCGATAGATAGCGATCATGAGAAATAAAAAGGTGAATTGTTAAGAATGCATTCATCTCGGATGGTTTGAAAATTCTGTTTAGTATGTTGACCATAAGGCCATGTTCACACGGAATGTAAAAACTGCCTACCGACTATACGCAGGCTCACTACGCCTTGCGTAGCAATTGCGTAAGTATAGATGGATGGATGGATGGATGTTTGTTTAAAGGTATATCCGAAACGGCTCAACAGATTCGTACCTCTTTATAGCTCTTTATTTTGTAATAATATAGTCAAAAGAAAAGTTCAGTAAAATAACCCTTTAAAATACAATATTCTAGAGATTCAGACTATACGAGTACTGTCTAATAGGGCTAGGAACAAACAAGACAAAAGGCTACATTTGGTTAAAAAAAAACTTTATATAGAATTATAAATTCGGACATTAAAACCGAAGTCTCGCTTTGTTACCATTTTCGATTTCCACTATAAATTAAATTGGCGGGAAAATGTGAGATATCAATTATTTGCAAACCGTGACAAAAAGTAAACAGTAAAATATTACGAGTTTTAAACACATACAATATTGATGGCAACACGTGCAAAATGCATTACGACATCTTTGTAATATTTATGAATATAAATTATCACATTTGTAGATAATGAATCATAAATACGTAACTACTATCTAAAATTATACCATACCATATTTATATTAATAGAGAGACAAATTATAACAAGTCTAAGGCCCGTTGTACACAAGGCAACGTAAATTGTCGAAGAAGCAAGAATCGCGTTGCGCGCTCTCTCTACACAACGTTAAATTGTACACGCCAGTCTATTCGGCCAGAACAGGCATGAAATCATGTCAATTGAAAATTACAGTCACTTTTCTCACGACGATATTGACATATAGGAGCGTCGGTGGCTCAGGGGTTAAGTACTTGACTTGTAATATGTACAGATCCTGGGTTCGAATCCCGCCATGTACCAATGTGTTTTTCGATTTTCGGTTTACACATGTACATTTTTCCGACAACGTGATGCAACCTGCATATATCTGAGAAGAAATTCAATGATGTGTGTGAAGTCAACCAACCAGAAGTGGGCCAGCGTGGTTGACTATGGCCTAGTGACCCCTAACTTGGGATAGGCTCCGAGCCCCTCAGTGGGGACGTATAGTGAGCTGATGATGATGATATTGACATACAAGTTGGGAGCGATTGTCTTTGACGATGGCAAATAGAAATGTCGACGACGCGCGCTGTGTACTAACCTCTATAATCGCTTAGCGACTAAACTCGTCGGCTTTTTAAGATTTACGTTGTCTTGTGTACGAAATGCCTAAAATATAGTAAATACGATTTTTATTTACCTTATAGTATTTATCAGAAACCAATTAAAAATGGTGGACAATCACGTATCGGAGGGAAAGATGGCTTCATCACATTGTCCTAAAACCTGTAACAAACGAAAAATACATATAAGTATTTTATTTCATTACATACTGAAGTTCACATAAAGTTAGTCTATGTTGGCAGTATAGAAACATATAGCAAATCTCCGGATTTTCTACATGGATTTTGCAATAAAGTTAGTATTGGAAAGGCTTATTTTACTATATCTAAGTAAATCCTGAATAAGCTAATTGGAACTAATTTGTCAAATAAAGTCGTCATTAGTACAGTACATCCAAATAAACCGTGAAATACAAACTATTTTGACAGGAAGTATTATGTGGCAGATACTTAAATATATACAATGTTGTGTATATAATGTTGGTTTCTAGATAACCTGTCGTAATAAAAAGGTTAACCGTTACGCCGCTGTAGGCACTATTCCAAAGTATCCCTTGTTAACCCTTTGTATGCAGATGTGATGACGGGGACACAATAGTACCGACTTGTTGACGTTCTTTAACGCCTACTGTCTTTTGTTATAATCTAATATATTCAAGAAATGTGATACTGGTTTGAGTGTTTTAAGATCCTTATCACGATGTACAGGTATTGAATTTTTTATTCAACTGCTGCCGATTCTTTATAGAATCTATATTTTTTTATCTGTACGCGTTATGTTTTTATCTATGTACATTTTGATAATCATCTTTATGGTATACAATGGCTAATAGTAATAGAATAAAAATTCTTATAACAATAAAATTACTTCCTTCAAAATTCATAACCATATAATTAATAAATTTAAAGCTCAAGCTACGCGCACATCTTAATCGGCTAAATTAAATCAAGAATAAGTTAATTATTCTAATTTTAATTGAGGAGCGTGTTATAGTAAACTGCGCTTCTTACGTGATGCAACCTGGAAATATACGAATAAATTTAAAGTTGTTTGAAGTCAACCCGCACTGGGCGAGTGTGGTTGGCTGTGGCCTAGTCATCCCTAACTTCGGGTAGGCTCGAGCTCCTCGGTGTTGAGGTTTATGAACTGAAGACATATCCAACCATATAATATGCATTAAACAGCAATTCTTAAAATATCCTAGCTCGATTAAAAAGCGGGTAACGTAACGGAAGCGTGTCTTATAAACGCATTGTATAACAATGTTCATTCCTTCTTTGTCACGCATTACACCAGTGAATCACGGAATTGTACAACTATTGTGATTCCAGACGCGTTGGTCGCGAACATGTCAGCGGTTAGTGCTTAGTCACTATCACTGACATTGTCTGACGTTCACTTGTTTGTCGTGATGGTTATTTAGAAACTATTATAGGATGTTTATATGACCTAGGAAGCTGTCAATCTTTGTAAAGCGAATCTTTCTAACCGCAAGTTTCTATTGTTCAAACTTTTATTTGTAAACAAACTGTTGTCTCTAACATTCTCTTTGTAAAAAGAGAACAATATGTGTCAAAATAAATGTCACTACAGTCAAAATCATTTAGTAGTTAGTGCTATGGACGCCGAGTATCTATATACTAGTTATTGCCTCAACATAAACTATGTAATATCAAAACAATACAGTAACTTTATTCAGTTTTGTTGTAAAAATAATTTAATCAAGTGGTTTTTTCCTTTGCTTCACAAAACGGATGTTTAGGAAGGTCAGATTCAGAGGACCGTAACAAACATCTCTTTATTTAATATTTATCAAAGCAAAGACGTTTCAAAGTCAAGTAGTGTAATGTACTACTATGCTTTATGACTATTTTTATAGTTTTAAAAGGTTTCCGTGTATTACTATTACTATATTGATTTAAAAGATTAAATTCCATACTCAATGTAAAAATTCTAAGGAAAGTCCCTGCTCTATAATTACTATAATAAATCAACACTAAAGGGCTTCTTAACTAAATATTAAACTGAGTATGATAGTTACAAATAATAACAAAAAAATACAACTTAAATTCTAATTCAATACAATTCGAGTTCTACTTTACAGCAGTCATATAACTGTTCAGTTAAAATGCGACAAATCCTCAGTAGTACTCGCGTTTGTAGAATTCTCCGCGAACGGAATTTGATATGAGACGGTAAGTTGGTGCGACGTGATAAAGCACTTAAATTTAAGACATTTAAAGTAGTTAAAATAAGTTGAAAATAGTCTTTGCAGCAATTTCAAAACATAGTCATAGTTAGGTTGAAAACTATACGTAAATCTAGATAAATAATTAGAATCTGTAACTATAATTAAGACAGTAAAACTTCATCAAATGTCATACTGAAATACGTCTACAAAACTATATTGTCATCCCTTTTTACTATCTTGAAAATAAAAGAGATGGAAAAATGTTTTATACAATTATTTTGGCAGTGGAAACGATTACTTTGTCCTGTGCATTTTACAATATTCTAGTCCTACCATTTAATAATGCACCTTAATGGACCTGTAATAAAGTTTATTACGGAGAATTCAATATGTATCTAACCGCAACCTGCCGTGATCGTTTCTAAGAACGGCAGCAACCGACGTGCTGTCATCGCACGTGATGCAATGCCTTAATGAGGACGTGCCATACGAGCTGCTGCCAGACGGAGATGAAAGATGTGTGACAGAGGCATGTGCATAACGAAATTTTAATTTGTTTTAAAGGTCTTTTAAACAGTATTTATATTATTACTATCTGTCGCCCGCGACTCCGTCCGCGATGATTTAAAAAAACGCGTAGCCTATGTGTTCTTCCAGACTATGTTCTACATGTGTGCCAAATTTCAAGATCCGTTGAGCTGTTCCGAAGATACCTTCAAACAAACATTCATCCATCCATTCATTTAAACTTTCGCGTTATAATATTAGTAAAATAAACTAGTACATTTCGACCATATAGCAGCATAATATCATTAACTTGAACCAATAATATTGACCTAATTATTCACGCTCTAGTTACGGGTCTTAGGGCGGAGGTCGAGTCATCTCTGATGTACAAGTACTCTGTGCTTGCGATGTACTCCGATACACGATATGATACCGTTGGGATAATGATCCGTTGTATAATGTCCTACACCTTCTGGATTTGTTTAAAAAAAATATTAATCTAGGTTGACTATTGTTATTCCATGGCAAAATACAACCCCAATCACACCATACATAAAAAATTTGCCAGGCCAATAAAGATCATACGTAAAGGACAAACAGACTTGAAAATATACAACACAAGAAAGAAATGACGTATACAGTGATATACAGAATAAAATACGAATATAAATCATCATCATCATCATCATCAGCTCAATATACGTCCCCACCGAGGGGCTCGGAGCCTACCCCAATTTAGGGGTGACTAGGCCATAGTCAACCACGCTGGCCAAGTGCGGGTTGGTTGACTTCACACATATCATTGAATTTCTTCTCAGATATGTGCAGGTTGCATCACGATGTTTTCCTTCACCGTAAGAACGTCGGATAAATGTACATATGTAAATCGAAAAACACATTGGTACATGGCGGGATTCGAACCCAAGACCTGCAGATTGCAAGTCAAGTGCTTAACCCCTGAGCCACCGACGCTCTCCTATATCGCTCGAATATAAATGAAAATTCAAATTAACACATACCAAACAATTATATCAACAATAAAAAAGTTCAATTGAACAGTTAATTTAACACCGCTTCCCACAAACTCGTCTCTAGCATAATTAAAGACGTATCTGAACATTTGCAAAGGAATAATAAAAAGCGCACGAAGCCAACTCGAATGTAAAAACGCGTCGGCCATCTTTATCTCGCTTGACATGCGCCCCTTGTAGCTAGTCACTCGCGCGAGTTACTTGCGCATGCAAACGAGGCACAACAAGATACGTTGCATTACGACATATCTATGTCGCCGAAATATTGTGAGCATCGTCAGTTAATAATCTGACTAGCCATAGTATAAACTGATAGTGTACTATGTAATTTTAAAAACGTTTAAATTGAAGTTCAGGTTAGAGACGACATTTTCAAATTAAAACTAATTATTTTCAAAATATTTTTATGATCAAAACTTATTGCTATATACATCCAAATTTCAATAATTAATAAGTCTAATTTACGATTTTATACATTGATATATTTTAGTTTTTAATGTGTATAGTGAGATTTTAAAATGTCAAAATTCACAAACTATCTGTGACGTCTATAAAAGGATATCGCCTGTTAAATAACTAATTGCCGAGTTCCCAGTACCAATTCTTAAAGACCATTAATTTAAATTAAACAGTTTATCTTTACGAGAGTACTGACGCAGTAAAACGAGAAGAAATGCTTTTATACATACACCTATATAAATATAATGTATATTACATAATGTCAGTAATCATCATAAAATTATTCGTATCTGAAAAAAATATACTAAAATAAAATGTGTTTTATATTAAGATCATAATGCATTTATTTTAAAACTAGATGTCATTCGCGAAGCTGTCCATGAGGAATTAAAAAAATAATTAGTAGCCTATGTGTTCTTACACTGTGTTCAACATTTGTACCAAATTACATCGAGATCCGTTACGACGTTCTAGAGATACCTAATAACAAACATCCATACCATTCATCTATCTAAACAATAGCTCGCATTAATAATATTAGTAAGATGTTTTTTTTTTTAATAGAATTTAAAATTACATTAAATTATGTTAAGTTAAATTAAAAATAATCTGTAAAGTTTTCTTAACTCTTTTAAGATCAAGACGAAAGAAAGTCGACGCATTCCAACGAAAATGATTGCCCTACGAATTAGTGACCATTAAAAACAGAATGGGACTGGTGTCGGCGTGATCAAAGGCCCTTGCGGTTACAATCACACAATTTAGGTTTAGATTAAAAATTTAAGGTTATTTATTTCTATCAATTCAAAACATAAAGCATACTGTTATTTTAAATGTACACACTTACGGCGTGTTTTCACTGTGAGAAGAAATGGATCACAACAATATTGCTATTCCATTCTGAAAAAAAAAACAAAAAAAAAACAAAAATAACAATGACCATATAAATATACAAGTATTACAACAGTTGAAATTGCAAAAAAACATAACCTTTTTATTCAAAAAACAAAAAACTAGATGTTTATTAATCTTCTCTGAAGTAAGTTACATCTGAGTTAATATTAAAGCAACATCCATATAAGGTGGCGCGCTTAAGCTTGTATTTGCGCAAAAACAATTCGTCACCGGAAACTGACTCACATGGGTGACGGCATTTTTAAAAATAACTATAAGACGGTGATGCTTAGTATTCTACAATATAACTTAATTCATAAGTGTCACGGGTTCTGTGAAAATATATAACCACCATATTGTACTTTTACAGCATGTTAAATAGAAAAATACAAACATATATATATACAGTACATATGTGTGTACTTTTAATACGACTTATATACTTAATTACTTAAATTTTCATTTTCCTCAACAAGTTGCAAGTAAACAAAATGTAATTAACTTCTTTCAAACCCCATATAAATACGTACATTACATTATCTATACAATAAATACATTGAAAATCATAACTTCTACCAATACAATATTTTATACCAACTTAGTAAGGAAATAATTATTTTACGATCAACCAATGCTAATAACTAAGTAGTAAACAGGAAAAGAATCAGAGAATTGTGCTAATAAAATGTGCGAATTCCTTCATGTAAATTTAACTAAGAATCTCGGTGGTACATAAAAAGGGTAATTAACTATCGCTATAGTATTAAATACGCTATGATCCCATTTCGCAACACTGATCCATTTGTCGGCGTTTAATACTGTAACAAATAGAATTGTAAATAAGTTTCAATCTATTTATGTAAACAAAACATACTATAATAGTTTAGGTTATGCTTGCATTCACCAAGACAATTTCTGCTGAACTAAATAAAAAACTTTAAAAACATTTCAACCTTTTGCGAAAACTATGGAAAACATTTTTAAAAGATAATACTTGTGTGTACCGAGACTATACAGAGAACCTTATTTTTATCTCTTTTTATCCAAAGGAAATGTAAGGGACAACATATTTGTTACTACTTAATTACTTTATTCAGCCTAACAAAAGACTTCAACGAGTCATTCCAAAATATCATTGAAAATTAAGATTATTTTTAAAGACTGCAATTTCGTTTATTATGTTCCGTGTGCTAATTGACATGCAAAAAGTTCATAAAAAAGTGTACCTTATAATAAAAGGGACAAAACCAGTTAATTCAACCTATTTATAATACTTTGAACATACAATATTATGCAGAAATATACGAAAATAAAAACATATTTACATACATTCACACAAGCTCTGTAAATATTTGCTTAGGTTTTCAAACAAAAGATTCTTCGTATCAGTCAGAGATAATGGTTATATCGATACCTGTCGATACGAAGAAACTTATCGGTGCAATAAACTTTGCCGCTGCTAGTGACGTTCCCATAGTTTAGTATCGATAAAATAAAAATAAAATCTGATGCTAACAAGTTACCATTACGGTATGTAGTACTGCATCAGTACATCTCATTACAATATTTAAAATGTAATAATCATTTTAACTGTTTTTCATAATATAATGATATCACAAAACAGACACAAAGTTGTCCTTAATTTTAATGTTATTGTCCACCTAATCCATTCATATACTACTCTCAAAAATGAATATAATATTAATATTTAAAATAACTAAAAAATTCCAAAGAAAATTGGACACCCCTATTGGCTGTACCGCAATCTATTAGCAACGGGTTGTTCCGTAGTTATTTTTTTGTTTTCGCAGCGTCAATGAATGGAATCTTTGCCACTCAGTTCTATTTATTAAGCCCTTTGTCGACTACCAGCTATAAAATTGCTAATATTTATGAGCCAGATAAGAACTGTTGGATACCTCATTAAAACGTGTGCACACAACTGTACGAACAACAACCTGTATAAAACAACAACCTTCGGAAATGATTGACTAATTTTACTTGTTGTAACAATTTTGTTCCCCTTTGTAAGTTTAGTAATTTTTTCCATATGATTAGGGTAAACAAATTGTACTTGACAAAGTACAAAAACTACGGTAAAATACATTTAAAAAGTGATAAGCTAATGGTTTTACAGTTGAAGTAAATATTAAGATTACTTCTTCTAACCTTTACTTTAGGTTACGCAATATCGAGAGCTGACCGTGTTATCGACCGACAAACGGACAGCCGCGCCCTCTACATTATGTCATGCGGTTACATTTGCATAGTGCTTATTTAAGAAACACCGAAAACCACAACTTTGTGACAAGGAACGTCAACTGTCTTATAAACCTGTATTAAATCACATTTTTAGACCACATTTTCCTGTTTGTAAAAATGTCAGAAACATACAAAATGTCAAGTCATAATAAAAAATGATAAATGGTAAAACCAATGATAAAAATCACAAGGAAAATGCAGTAGTGACCTTTAAAATGTTTACTCAAACTGCATATCAAAAGCCTGAACGTCATATGACTTAATAAAAATCCTTCGTATGACACAACAAAACCATAGGTGGCGTTAGTGCGTCGATCAAGGCTTCCACAAGAGATCTATCATAATAAACAGTACCGTAATAACAGTAAATGTAACCGCCATAGCACAAGGCAGCACATTCCCGACGGACGCGAACCCGTAATGTTTTGATCAAACAGCTTCTGAAATTATCACGCTCATGATAATTCAGTTACCATTCCATCTTGAGTTTCAGAATAGACCCCCAAAACAATATACACTTCACGTCTTACTTATGCATACCTTTGTGAGAAATTTTCAATCATTTTAGGGAAAAGGGAGACCAAAGAACAATTGCTTCACTTCATTTGTGACTTCCAAATTACATAATAGTAATAGAACTGGCATTTTTACTTATTACTCTAACCGTGGGCTTCTGAGATGAAAATTTCCGTATAAAATATATTGTTATATCTGGGATGACAATATGTTTTATATACAGAGATTTTGGTGTCACACTTTCTTCGCTTTTCATAAGACACTTCGCACACAGATTAACTTCTGCAGCATCTAGCAAACGTTCAATTAAATTGCGATCGGCAATTGTTGTAATTTTCTTAATACGATGACTAAGTTGAAATTAAATAAAAAAATTGCACTTAATTTCCACACGAAAATTACAAATTTTAGTATACATTAAAGTGTAAATTTAAAATTAAAGCAAAGACAGTGACAAATTAAATATTGACAACCGATCCCAGAAATGATAGCTTTCCTTTCCAATAATTACCGCACAATAACCAATAAGAATTTCCTGAACAGTGTCAGAAAAAAAATACTGGCAACATTCCTCGGTAATATATTATAACATGTATTACAACGTATTATTACAGAATTACGGTTCATTATATCAAGTATTACAGTGTTTACAACTTGACACGCTGCTTAAATTCTCTTTAGACACTTTAAGTACACTTAAGTTGTTTAAAAAAAAACATTAATTAGAAGACATTATAAATGATAATGAAAATATTTTATAATGAGCAATTTAAACCCTATTACAACAAACTTTTGAATGTAAGTTTAATTAAATGGTAAATTTTCCCACTTATTTCGCTAAATGAACTTTTTTTAAAATTAACTAGCAAATGCCCATGACTTTGTCCGCGCTGAATTAAAAAAATCTAGTAATAAATGTACAGGCTACACGTCATCCTATTTTTCAAATCGGATTAGTTTTGGTACCTATTCAATGAAAACAAACAAACAATCAAATGTTTCCTCTTTACAATATTAATATGGATTAATACTATATTAGTTGTATTCATACAGACATACATACATTACTCACTTTCAACAAATATATTGTTGAAAGTGAATAATGTTTTTACTTTTCACATATAAATTAATTACATTCTCAAGAAAGAATCCACAAATTACACTAGTTATATCTTTTTATAACATACCAAGTCGCTCGTGTTCTGTGCACATTACTTCGAGAGAAAAAAAATTAAATAACGCATGCTAAGATGCAAAGAAACGAAACAAACATAGCGTGGGCGCGTAAACAATTAAAAAAATGTTACAGAATAAATAAGAAAATTCTTTTGAGACAGACCAAGCTCGAAATAGACTTCGTTTAAAAAAGGATTGCAAAATTACAGACTCGTCTGAGCAATAAATATTTTTACATAGACAAGCAACATGGGCGCTTGTTCTATATTGTCTCTGGTCTGGTCACATATTCATTTTTTATGCGTACATATTGAAGGATATACGTTTCTTTTCATTTGCTACTTGAACTCGATAAATATGACTTTTTACAATTCATTTGTCAAATTTAAAAAGCTGCAATTACGCAAAGATAATCCTGGAGGGAAAGAGTAAAATTTAAGAACTATAAATATAGATTCAGAAATATTTAAGGTTATAATATACACATACAAATAGAGCCATAATTATACCTATGTCTATAAAATGCGACGCTTTTTTTTCATAAGATATATCTTCACCTATTCTGTGCCGTTCCCGCGAATATGCCACAGAATAAAAATAGTTTAGATTGATTTCAACCACAATCCTATCAATGTACTATAATAATACGTAATGACCATAAGCATTTTTTTTACTCAGTCTTGCCAATCCAAAACCTAAATATTTTCACCTTATACAAAATGTACATTTTACTTTGAATTCATAAGTACTAAAACATATCAGAAAAAATACTTAAAATTTGTCACAATTTTCAAAAATGAATGGAATAAAAGCGTAATGCCCACCTTGCTTAATATGGCATTTTAATTTGACGTCTATTAATTAGCTTCTTATTGATAACTAGCTTTTACCCGCGACTATTCTGTATATACGCTACTAATCTGTAATTTGTGGCAAAAAAAACAAGTACTCGTAACATTTTTACAAAACTATTTTACTAATATTATAAACTAGCTTTTACCCGCGACTCCGTCCGCGCGGAACAAAAAAAAGTAAACGGGGTAAAAATTATCCTATGTCCGTTTCCTGGTTCTAAGCTACCTGCCCACCAATTTTCAGTCAAATCGATTTAGCCATTCTTGAGTTATAAATAGTGTAACTAACACGACTTTCTTTTATATATATAGATTATTAATTGAAGTTATGTCAATAGTTATTATAAATATTTTATTTATCGTGGGCACTTCTTCAAACAATTGTCGATTCATTTCAAAAGATTGTTACATTTCAGTTGGTTATTTTGAATGTCAGAAACATTTACGTGCAATATTAATTATAAAACCTACCCTTATGACGTCACAAATTAAATATCTCTGTGGGCCGCATCGAAAAACGTGTCGATATCTGAAAAGAAAAGAAAAATATTAATAACCTTTGATATACAAGCAAATTTAAGACCCTGTACATTGGTCTTTAAATTTAAATTTCGAATCAACATTAAAATTTTGATGGCGACCTTGAAATTTGGTATTTTAAAAGTGCCAGAGAATCTCGTTTATAAAATGATGTTACGTCATTTATTTTATTTAAAAGAATTGATTATTATTTTTTATTAAAGTTATTCGTTATTATTAAATTAATATTTTTAAACCAATATAGACAATTGTTATTTTTTTTTGAATAATTATTATGGTAATGGCCATTGATTTAATAAAGCTCTAATAATAAATTTTGATTACTTAAAATTATATTTTCTAAACGGGCTTTGCTTTCCCGATTAAATTTAAAAAGATTATATGGAAAAGTATGGAACGGACAAAATTTCAATTTGGAACGGCCTCGTATCCCTAAATATTCCAATAAGAGACCTTTTTGTCAAGAGCCTTTTTCTCGGGAGTGCAGCCAAGGTCCTGTCAATGTGACTTCTTTGACATTTAGTGGCCGGTTTCGACAGCCTCATTTAAACGTACAACCTACATTGTAATCTCAACTTTAAAACATCTTTAAATAAGAGTATCTATAAAACGAAAGAATATGGAAGGATTTTTTAATGCTAAAGGAGTAATACCATGAAGTCTGTTCCTTTTTTAAACTGCATCTTTGCATGTGAACCTTAAAAATTATACGCAATAAATTATAAGTATGAAATATTAATAAAATATGTTGTATAAACTTTTAGTATAACTCTTTATTATTAATAATTTTCTTAACTCCACGGCTAGAGCTCATTTTGTTACTATAACCAATCATATCGAGGGGTGAAAGGCTATTTGTTTTAAGCGACATTTTTTGCGATATTGACTTATATATATATTCAGAATCAGGGAATTTTTCTGATTCTGAATATATAACAAATAGGCTTCGCTTAAAACAAATAGCCTTTCACCCCTCGATATAAACCCTTGTAATCATTTCCTTTTAGTGTTTTACCGTAAATAATTAGCAATTTACGAGTTTCAGCGTAAACTTTACAGTGTGTCTATGATGTAAACGTTAAATCTTTAAACTTAAATGCATAATAGCACTTGTTAGCTAAGATATACGATGACTTGTCTCTTAAGTCGTGTAATTTTCTAAGCCATTCAAACGGACACACTGCACTTGAATGGAAGATTCCTTTCCGCATTCCCCAGGGCACCTACGCTATATCTATGACTAATAGTTAATACCAGGGTAGAGGTATGGACTTCGAGTTGTATATTACTAAGATTAGACGCTTTGCATAAACTTAAAATATGTGCGTACGTCGTAAATCTCTATTTAATAGCTATCCTTAATATGTACTATTCATAGAATAGTACATATTCCCTAAACACAAATCTCAAAATCATGAAAAATAAAACAGATACCTTAACCTTAAACCTCCTTACCTACCTTCCTAAACCTTGCCTAAAGGGACTCCTTTTAATGTTATATTTTAGTTTTTATATTATATTTTATAAGGTTTTTATTTTTAGGTTCTAGAGTAATTTTAATAATAATAATAATAAATGATTTTATTTCTTTTGTATTTAGTAAAGTTATTTAGCTATTTATCGCACAATTAACCTGAAATAGATTAAAAACACATTGATCATAGAGTAATAACACACGACTCGTATTTCAGATGATTTTATTAACGTCAGATACAAGAAAAATACATTTGCATACTCATTTCAAGGTTGTCTCCCTCTTTAATTATACTTAGACGACTGTTTGCTTTAACAGGTTTTTAAAGATGACTATAAAATCAAAGATAACGATTCCAATTCGTGAGTCATTTATCTAGGGTATTTTGTTTGACTATGATAGCAAGATTCCCTGTACAATATGTACAATACGTTTTATTGTACACTTTAAAAAATATACTCTGTATTTTTTACACTATATTAGTAATACCAAGATCTTGCGAAGTCGACAAACTCAGAGTGAACTCAGAACGAACGATATAAGAAATAAACACAAAAGCATTTCTTACGCGACTTTAAAACTTCTCGAGTGTGGTAGCATTCTATTAATTTTCGCAAATCAAGAAAACCAAATTGAAGGTTCGTTCTAAGAGCAAGACAGATTGTGTCGTGACGTGTGAAAGGCACTAACTGTAATGGGCGGTCGTGTCAGCGAGAACGGTAAACCACGATCGTACCTGTTACGGGGTGCGAGGGATGCGGGACGCGGGGGCACTATAACAATGCCCTCGGAAATAATGAATGTTATTCGCTAGACCTGTTCCGTTACGCCCCTGACACTATCACAACATGTGCAGTCAAACTTTGACAGCTGTCAACTCTTAAATATAACGCGTTTTTTTTGAAAAAAAAACTAAGTTAATTTTAACAAATCTATTGTTGATCTTTTGGAAATATTGGTTTTTCCGTTTAATTCATAATACAGATAGGCATACTAACCAAAATAGGATAAGCAGTACTAACCAAAATGTTATCATAATATAATCTGTATTGTACAAGGAAAAGCCCCAAAAATGTGTGTTATAAAATATAAAACAACTAGCTGTTGCCCGCGAATCTATTCGCACAGAATTACAAAAAACTTAATTAATAGAATATATCTTCTTTCAGGCTATGCTCAACGTCTATGCCAAACATACAGATCCGTGCAGCCTTTCCGGAGATACCTTCAAACAAACATCCATCCATCCATCTAAACATTCGCATTTATAATATTAGTAAGATAGTTTTGTAAAAATGTTACTTATTTTATTGTCACAAATTACAGATTAATAATAAAGTTATCTAACTGAAAGAAAGTGATACAACACTAACGTTACATTAGTTACGACGTCTAACACGTTCCCACAAAATCAACAATAGTGGCGATTAGTTCAAACACGTGATAGAAAGCAGCCGGGTATTGTTTCCCGTGAGCTTTTTACATCTTTACGCTCGTTGCAATAATTCATCTTTCACTAACTTTCTACAAACGATCTTACGATATTAAAGTTATCAACAACAACCGATACGCATAACGCAACGATTTAAATAACAATATTTTAGTTATTCGATTATCATTATAACTCGGTGATTTCCAAAAATCTTTGCTTTTTGATCACAACTTAAAGAATCAGACAAATAACTGTTTGTTAAGTAAATTATATAAAACCGCCTAGTCTATCTTAGATATGTTCGCGAAAGAAAACTAGTAGATCGTCTAAAGGTTATATTTTGTTACTTAAACAACTTCTTAGTTTTTCTTATTTATTCCGTAATCAAACAACTCTGGATACAGCAGTTGATTTGATTCAAAACTTTTACGTAATATCCTGTTAGCGGAATAAGCGGAACAGAAGATCGACAGAGTCGTGATACCGGCTGCTAGGTGTTAACTATGCGGGCTCTTTGCATTACGAATGTTAAAAGTTGTTTGTTCGCTGCTCACTTAGCGTTGAATCCTCGCGGAAGGGAAACGGGTCGGACCCGTTCTAAACCGCTCGAGATTAGATGTCCTATGGATATCTAGTTTGCTGTATGTTCACAGTATCTATGCATTCTTAGCATTAGTTTCTACTGCCGGAAAATTCATAAAAGAATACTATCATCTCTCTGATTCTATGTAAAAATTTGAGATAGCAAAATATTTTTGTACAGATTATTTGGCAGTAAAATCCAACGATTACATTTATTTCCCATACAATTTACCAACTGTCTTCTGGCGAATATCTTGCGCATCTTCTTTAATTAAATTAAGAAAAGAAAAAATTCCACGAAGAAAATAAGATGATAGTATAGGCAATCGGACAATAGGTACTTTTCTTATACGTTTATACGAAAGTTTACAAAATGACAGTTCAAGACTATCGACGACTTCGTTAATAGTTCGCTTGTAGTTTGGAGCAGCGAGTGACCGCCAGAGCGCGTGGTCGTCTCCGGCATGCGTGCCGCACGCAATAACCCAACGATTAGCTGCAACTAATTGTTACCTTCAGACAACTTCTACTATCGTTGTTTTAATCTCTAACTAAAGTATATCTTTACATAGTCTATACAGCTAAAAGAAAAGAAGTTTTGAATGAGAGAATCTTTTGAAAGACATTTTAATTGTACCCGAAGTAAAAGTAATATTATCTTCAAAAACTTGCATGTAGAAAATAGGAGATCAAATTCATGTCGTAAATAAATAAGCTGTTTGAAAAAATCGCATATATATTTACAGTCATTTTAAATAATGCAGTATGACTATAAACATTACCTTGTAAAGTCCGGCTTGCGGCTAACGTTTAGTGTTAACCGAGCCAAGGCTAACAAATGGTACTTAAAACACATTGTACAACTCTACAAGTTATGACATACCACAACGATATATCACTAAAAAGAAAACAAAAATACTTTATAGAATTAATTAAAAAACAGTCCTCAATAACTCTATAAAGACAACACTCTAAAAGAATCCTCGTTTGTCATACATCCTTACGAAGAATTAAAAAGGTTATTTTTGAATACATTTTAAATATCTGGTAGAAATTTAAAAAAATCAAGTGAAACTCTAACTAATTCTTCTCATTACACTTGAACCGTATATGATTTAATAATAAAACAACGGTAGCAATTTACATAAATGTAACAAGTCATTATATAACACGTGGCCATTGATCGACAGATAATGGCGTGCAAGTCACGAACGAAATATAGCGGTGTAGTGTTGCACAAATAAAAAAACAACATTGTAAAAGTTAAGCATCTATTCGGAATTTATCAATATATTTTCTTGTATTTTTCATTAATAGGTATTGTGCAAAACAATTTCAGAATGACCTTGTTTGTTTATAAAGTACAGTGAAACCTGGTTAAGTGAGACATCAAGGGACCTGCGATGTCGTTTCACTTATAGAGGTATTCCACTTACCCAGTGTCTCAGATATACAGGTATAAATAAATATCTGTCTCATTAACAGAGGGTTCCATTAATAGAGGTGAGAATACAGGTTATTTCAGTTTATCTCAGTTATTTCAGTTTGACATTTTTCAAATAAACATCTGTATGATAGTAAAGCGAAACTAAAACTGAAGGTAATTGAAGCTCAAAATTTGTACTTATGTACTTGGAATTACGTGTGGAATTTGTGGGTAGAATATCTCAGTTACAGAGGTTTATGCATATAAAATTTACTCGCTGTCTCAGTTATAGAGGTAACTATGATGATAAATCGAAAGAACAAATCCCAGATATAGAGGTTTACCTCGTCCCACTAACAGAGGTAATTCAGTGCCAAAGTGTTGGGACCTCAGCATGAGTTCCAGTTATGGAGGTTTCTCACTTATCCAGGTCCCACTTAACCAAGTTTCACTGTATTAAGCCTACGTTCACCAGTGGACGAACTCAGGCTGATGATGATGTTGATTTAAAATAGACTATAGAATTTATTTTCATTGCAAAAATATGTCAAAGGTACAAATAAAAAACTTGGCTTTGTACACATATTTATTTTTATTTAATTATTAATTACAATTGTATAAAATAATTAAACTGTTTTTTTTTTACAATTTAAAAAGCCCATGTACAACACAACGTTTGAAGCGAGTACATTTAAAATGCGAACATAAAAACCGTGTCATGGTCGACTTACAATATTGACAAGCGTGACTCTGTGATACAACTTGTAAAAGATTTTTTTATACTTTTAAAATTATTTGCGATTGCGGGTTTACCAGATAAAAATCTCTGTATATTACATAATGTCATCCTCATCATTATCTATGACAACAGAGAGATAATAATATGCAGAGCTGGGCATTAACTCGTTAATCCGTTAATCGTTAATTAACGAAGTTAACATTTTGCTTAACGGATTAACTTTTAAGTTAACTTCAAAAAGTGTTAACGCTTTTGTTAACTTCCGTTAAACTCAACTTCCGTTAATCGTTAAATTAGAAACTTGGAGACGTGCTGTCATTTTGTTTAAATTACGCGCCACGCCAGGTTCGTAAATTCAGCTATGTTAGGAGACTGTCGGCGACTCGAATGGTGAACTGATAATTGATATGTGAGGTTCACGTGCAAGTGTGATGCATCAGAACGTCCGAGAAAGACGTGACCAACAGGACAAAATCAAAAGAAGGTTCGAAATAGTATATTTCATAACGAGTATATAAAAGCACGAGTATGTAATAGCCCACATTCCGAACGCTCTTCGTCCCTGCAATACGCCACTTTTTGAGCAACTGTATTAAAACACTTTTTTACTCGTGCTTTTTCTTTAGCTTTTCCAAACTCGTGCGTTCTCTTTCCCAACTGTCAAAATAATGTCTATTAAAAAGAAAAAACAAACCACGAAGTTTATACAAAAAAAAAATGTTTGAAGTTTTTATGATTCATGCAAATATTTCTAAAAAGAAGCTCCTAATTTGTTACAATATCAGAGTTAATGATTTGATTCAATGAATTAGGTTGGTTTCATTTTATCTTATCTCATTAAATTTCATTTTCATTTCATATAAATAAAAATAATCTACCGAAGACTTCGCTGTTTGGCATAGTTCCCGTTGCCTACCCAGAGTGGGTGAAGAAAACAAAAAAAAAAAACTCTGTTTGTATTCTTTTACGGTTGGCGACATTTTCCAAACATTTTAGTTAGTTGAGTTTAATGCGTTTTTATTATAATATTAAATTGCTTCATTTTTTCGCAACTGTATTTAGAATAGTTGTTTAGTACATGGGCAGAACTGCCATTACAACTTGTTCCAACTGTCAACCCTCACCTTCGGCTGCGCCTCGGCTCGGGTAGACATTTGTCGGAACTCTTTGCAATGACTGGCTTTCCGCACTCGTAATGAAATATACTATAATGCATTCATACTTGTCTCTAATGCTAATGTTTTATAGAATTAAGATTAATTTTTATATTCATAAAAATTAATTTTATATTAATGAAAATTAATTTTCATAATTAAAAAAATCAAATTAATATTTTAAACAAGTGTCGCCACTATAAATGTGAAATTAGTATGTATAATTTTGGTATGGTTAACTGTTAACGATTAACTTTAACTTGCGTTAAATTTTCCAGAATTTAACGCTTTAACGATTAACGAAGTTAAATTTTTTATTAACGAATTAATGATTAACGAAGTTAACTTTTCGATTAACTGTGCCCACCTGTGATAATATGTTTTAACCAGAGATTTCGGTCTCAGCAACACACGGTTAATCAATTAAATGTTTAATGCATTAATTTTTAATAGGCGTAAATAAACTATTTAATCTTTTTCAAAATACAGCTCTGGCAATGAGCTGTTTCATCATTAAAATAAAAATATTAAAAAAAAATGGCTAAATTATTTTTAAATGCACTAATCTTAAGAACAAATTCTACTTATAACAGAAAAACCTTAAAATAAGCAAACGAAAATCTTAACATACTTTCACGATCAAAAGACTTAATAAAATCACCTAATTGTCTTTTGGTTCAATTAAAAATAACTTAATTTTTAACATGCAATCGTGACAAATCACACTGTTTCAAGTTTTTATTTTAAATTCGTATGTGTCATTATCATTTTTAAATGACGCTAAATGCCGTTTTGCCCACTTAAAATAAAAATACCGAACAATCGCTGTTTAAAAAAATAATGTACATTCTAGAAAAAATTATTACATTTAAATAAAAAAAAAGATTCTAAATTTAGAGAGACGACGATTTAAATTCAACATCTGCTGCATTAACAAGGCAACAAGGCAAAGCAAAGGCGTCACGGCCTTCAAGAAGCGCTCAAGGTAAAATAAATATCGGAAATTGTGCAATATGAATAAAAACCTACAAAATATAAAATAACCTCCAACAAACTCCCAATAGACTCATAAACTAAATAAATAGTACCTTGTTTTTAATTATCAAACTCAATTAACTTAAATCTCAAATATAAATATCACTGGTTAATAATAAAAAAAATTAACTGGGTGATTTATTTACATTATTTCGAATAAATATAAATCTAAGTATGATCCTGTTGTTTTTTTTTAAATATTACATTTGGCCAATTAAAGGAGACAAAAGATAATATTTTGAATTAAATAAATTTGTAATAACTACCAATGACCTAAATGGCCAAACATATAATGCTTTTGCTTTTAAAAAAATGGTATTGATTAAAAATAATAAAAATATTTTTTGTAAAAAATTGTACTCCTATTTTTGCATTAATATTTTGTACATTTTAAATAATAACAGAGTACAATTTCAACAATTATTATTATTACATGTGATAATTTAATGATAAATACAACCTCACATATTAACACATAACATTGGAACACATTTATAATTAGGAATAAATAGGATGTAAAATGTCCCAAAGTGCTATAAAAAATGTCCAAAGATCATACAAACCTACAAAAAAACAAATACACAGCTCATACATTTTACAACTAGATTTAGACTTGACCTAGCTTATTAAGGGTAACCTAACCTATAAACTTTTTATCAGATGTTTTATTTATCAATTTATGTTCTAAATAATTGTGATAAATCATAGTCTTTAAGATTCACTAAGCCAGAGTGTCCATTTATCATGCAATAATATTCAGCACCTACTATATATGTCATTACCATGAAACCTACCAAACTTCCGAGTGTTGTAGATTTTGGTAGTAAAATACCCGTTGCTATAATCAGACCGACATAAGTCATATACCTGAAATAAATTATATAATTACAAAAAAAGTAATGAGATTGAATGATGGCTATAAAGGTAGAGGAAGACCAAAGAAAGTATGGATGGATTGTGTGAAAGAGGATGCGTAAGAAGGTGGTAAATTCAGATATGACGGCTGATAGAGATGTATGGAGGAGTAGTACATACTGTGCCGTCGCTCCATAGGGATAAGGGCAGGTTGATGATGAAATTATATGATTACTTTTTGCTTTGTTTTTTGTTTATTTTTTATGTAATTAAATAAAAATTATATTTATGAAAATGTATGTAACAAATATGACAACATTTTTTAATATCTACAACAAAAAATTCCCATATTAGTGCTACAGTAATAGTATTTTTGGTTAATAGACTAATATTATAAATGCGAAAGTTTAGATAGATGGATGAATGTATAAATGTTTGTTAGAAGATATTTCCGGAACAGCTCAATGAATCTCAATGAAATTTGGCACAGATGTAGAACATAGTTTGGAAGAACACATAGGCTACTTATAACGTTTTTTTTTTTAATTCCGCGCGTCGGAGTCGCAGGCAACAACTAAATAGTGAAAATGTCCATTTATAAATATATGCCAAAAATATTATATAAATAACTTATATTCATTTTATAAACCACCACCAAAATAAAATTGATTTACCTATAAAACACTCAATGAACTACAGCTCCTCTTTTCTGTAAGAAATTCATGGCAATTAAAAAAAAAAGTCATCAGAAACATTATGTTTAAAAAAGATTTAAGTAAAATTACCTTGTTGTAGTCAGGCTATCAGATTGGTCCTCACCCTCTCTATCTGCGATACAGAGTTCTCCTTTTTTAGAATAACCTTTGGCACATTTACGGCACAGATCTGGCCCATCACCATGGCAACCTTCGCAAGACTTGTCACAAGCCATGCAAGCATACGATCCAAGGGAATTCACACAAAACTGATCCCTTTTACATTTATTAATATCATCACATTCATTTATATCTTGACAACCTTCTTCAATATCAAATACATAGCCTGATTTACACGCTACACAGTCCTTCTGTGTACCTTGACGACAGCCACCTAAACAGGATCTGTGACAACGAGAACATAGCATCTTGTTCTCATCTTTATAAGACAAATAGTAGCCAGCATCACAATCCATACAATACTCTCCGGTATATCCCGGATCACACAAACAGGTCCCATTTCCTTTTCTAGTACCATCACCTCGGCATTTACCATTTCCATTGCAGATATTGGCATGGTCACCAGGACATGGAGTACAGTCCTTACCATAATGATGTTCAGGGCAACAAACTTGTATTTTATCTATACACAAGTATGTAAATAAGTCAGCTGACTCATCGGGGTCTTGTGTCCACCATTCCTCAATAAATTCCTCGGCTTTTTCAGCCATATGGTGACATTGTACTGCATGTTTCTTCTCATCTTTGCATACTCCGTCTTGTATATCTATAAGACGCATTTCACTTCGCTTGTACGATTTTTTCAACTTTTCCTCCTCCCATGCTGCATCACCACCTTCATATTTTCCTCTAGATGTCCGTTCTAAGCCTCTCTTAAAAGATTCTATGAACAACTTGCACGCTTGGCAATCGCCGAGGTTCTTCGACTGGGTAAGTATGCCCGGGTTAATGATAGGTGCGTGTAAATTACCACAAGCCAAATTAACAAATGATAACACAAAGAAGTATCCACATAAATTGCCAAATTCCATGATGAAAATAAACCTGAAAATAACAAGTTCCTATATAATTTAAAGACGAATAATTCAATGGAATAATTAAACGAATTTTTTGCACGTACACGAAATTCCGATAGCTATTGATTATTTAATTATCTATTCAAAAATAACACTAAATAACCTCGCGAATCACACAGTCACTTTTATTAAATATAAAATGATATTTTTCGGCGTCGGCATCCAATAAATATACGAAATACTGACGTGTTTTTTCGGTACTCGCTACAAACTTGACGTTTATTTTAAGATCAGCTGTGAGTTTGACAGTGCGCCATTTCAAATACGTTCCGTTTTGCAAGCAAATGCAAACCGGTTTAAATTTAAAAAAAGGATATATTTATTATTTTAAAAATAAGAAATCAACTTTGCTGATTTCATGTAATGTAATATAGTTAAATCTTAATTAAGGATAAAAATGTTTTACTGTGTAAAGTTTATAATTATTTGAATAGAAGTGTAATAACCCAGCGAAAATTAAATGCTAATGACCCTGATATCCTTATTCGAACTAAATTAATTCTAGCTATATAAAAAAGGAAAGATCTAATCCTCAAGTTATATAAAAGGCTTGTCCGTTTGTCTCCTACACACAACGCCTACTATCATTGGATAATGTTATACGTGGGTTTGACTATGAAATTAAAAAAAACAACTGTCTCAAAATAACATGTTTCCGTTTTTAATATTATTTTATTGATTTAACCTGTTTTGTGATACTTTAAAGTACACTACACAGTCTTTAAGAACACTTCTAGCTCATGAGCGTGATTGCTTATCATTTTGTTATATAATGGTCCTAAGACATAAATTTATTCTTTTAAAATATGTGCACAGCAAAGTAAAGCTTCTTGTGTAGTGAAAGCAGGAAATTGCATAGGTGGAATTGTGTTGCTTGCACGTGCCCGCCATTAAGTAAGTCACTCTAATAGAATTAAAAATAACTTAGTACTTTAAAGTTATCGTTTTTTTTTTCAATACCAATTATTCGTCTTGCTTGAATATAAGTTGCTCTATATATTTTAGATGTTTTAAATATTTAATTAATAAATAAAAAATTTAAATAATGTAATTTTTCAAATGGCCTCATTCAATAGAGGGTTATTTTAGACAACACAATTATTAAAAAAAAACTTTTATTTAAATGAAAGTTTTAGATTAAAGGCTTCATGTAAATAACAAAAAAACATTTATGTATTTATAAGGTGCATTCAAAAGAGAATGTCAGGCTTATAAAATCCTTTTTATTTTTTAAGGCCCTGAATACAAGAAATGAATACGAGCGAATTGAAATGAATGGTATAAAGCTGAAGAGCTTGAAGTACTATTATTCATTACCCGCACAATGCACTGATAGGGATCGTGCGATTTGTATCGTGGCCATTATCGATCATACTGATCACGCCCCACACTTTACATGCCACGATTTTTTTATACAAATGATAACTTAATACTGCAGATGCTGGGACTCGAGAGCTTTCGATGCATTTACTTTCTTTTTATTGTGACTTTGAATCTTTTGTCGTAGTAATTTTATATATTTTTAGCAGCAAGTACCTGGAACTTGTATTCTCTATATGTCTGTTTTATTTTTTAGTGACCGATGTCATGTTTCGGTTGAAAGAATTCAATCAAATATTCAATCGATCTAGAAAAGTCTACTTTTGATAGAATCTAAAATTTTACCAATGTAGAACTTTGCCTTGGGCGTCTATTTAAAATGAACTATTTACGAAACCATATTAAGAAAATTTCTATTAGTGAAACAAAAATAGCAATTTTTTTAATAGCACCATATAAATAAATCTATAATAAGTAACATGCAAAAACATATCTGACCAACTATGATAGAGCAAAAAAGCTCGTCGAGGGCTATTTGCGTCAAGCATGGTACTATTGTATTAATAAGATAAACAGTTAACAAAAGAAAATAAAAGCTTGCGTGGATCGGAACGCAGTATAAAGGCACAGGGCGGGTTCCGGCCAGCCACACTAGCTTATGGCGCGCATAATTTAATATCGGCGCCACTTTAAAAATAAGTTTGTATTGTGCAGAGAACCTTCGGCCGCTCGATATCAATGTATTTTTAAAATCATATATAATTACTTACAAGACAGGTAATCAATGTGTACTTTCAATTTGGTATTAAATATCAATTTATCTGGTCATTTTTATTTTTTCTAAGTTACTCTATACGAGCTTTTGACCGCGACTCCATCCAGCGGAATTAAAAAAATTAAGAAGACTATGTGTTCTTCTAAAAAATGTTCTACATCTGTGCCAAATTTCATCTAGATCCGTTGAGCCGTTTCGAAGACATCTTCAAACAAACATCCATCTAAAAATTCGCATTTATAATATTAGTAAAATATCTCTTTACTTCAATTCTTATATCATTGTAAATATGAAACTGAAAAGTGTAATTATTTAAGTGTAAAAGTGTACAAACTTCTGTCAATGTGGACAAAATTGTCATAAAAAGTGTGTAATTATACAATTAGCATAGTCTAGCGCAATGTTATTAAAATTATAGCACCCTGTATACCACTGCTGGTCGTTTTCGCTTGTTATGTTGTATAATAAGCTTGCAATTATATACTTTGTTTTAATAGGTGGACATTTACTTAGAATCACACTATAGAAGTGTGTCTGCTTACTCGCTAAAAATCGTGATAACCGTCAGTGTAAGATGGTTTATAGGAAAGTTTTATACATATTTCACAGGATGGGTTTACATACGAATTTGATTTAAAGAAATATATGTGCAAACGTCCGACCACGACTTAAACTAAGCCCTCGTTCTCACAGGCGCTTTTTTATCGCGCGTTAACAAAGCGTTCAAACAGAACAAATACATTTTCGTTTTTAATACGGTAACGATTTTGAAATACTACGCTTTTTTATCTATCGCAGAGTTTTAATACGGCATTAAAAAACACCCGTGCGAATGTGGGCTAACATTAATATTCGCGTCTTGTCTAATAAAGTTATATTTCACCATTATTTTTCTTAAAAAATCAATGTTGTAAACTTTTAATCTAAATAAAAAAAATCGTACCGATAAATTCTGTGGGTATCCACCATGTAAAGCCAGTAAAAGTAGTTCAAACTTGCTGTTATCATTTCTTTCAAAGATACTGAGAAGCATGACAATATGTTTTAGTAGAAAAAATACGTCCAGTGGAAACCGACCGCATTGGCCAAATAACAAAAGCTAGAAGCGAGCAGCTACCACAGATTATCACTCCATTAATTGCCGAGATAAATCTCTTAGTTTTGCGTCGTCATCTCTGCTATAAGAAACTGACATATCAGATCGCACGAGTAATTAAAAGCTGATTTGAGATATGTTAATATAAAAGATATTCTTTGTATTAAAGATTATGTACCCATGTTTGATGGATGTTTTAATGAAGTTCACTGTGTTTGGAATTTAAATTGCTCTATTTCTTCCTGTTAGGTAATGTTGCATTCAATTTAAACTAGTTTTATATTTTATCAAGCTTTTTAACACTTACTATAGTTATGGAGCTTTTGAGTACGCATTAATAAAGTTTGAAATCTGTTTAGAAATGATGACTGCGTAATAAAAAAGTTTTCATTCATACAACTTCAAAGGATTCGTGCAAGGAAAAGACATAAACGCGTGGAGGATAGAAAAACAAATGAAAAGAATTTATCTTGGGAAACGAACAAAAAAGAAATATTTTGTTTTAATAATAGTAATTTTGTAATTTAAATTTACAACTTGAATCAAGTTTAAAGTTACTTTTTTCCACAATAATATAACTTAAAAAAAGCATAAAAATAGAGATACTGCCAGTTACATCAAGTTCAATTGTTAAATGTTTCTCAATTCCAATAAATGACGATTTAAGTAAGAATATGATATAGAATATACAATAATGATTATTACAATAAAGATCTTATATATGTGAAGACGTAAAACGTTTTATAGACGGCGGATCTGAGTCATGCATGACGTCATCATTGCAAATACCGCCCGGACCGGACAAGGTCTTGCGACAACTCCGCAAGGTACCTACATCTCGCCATTTATACATGCCACCGTAAAATAGTAAACAATGTCTGTTTGTAAGCTCACCATCAAAACGGCAACTAAACGGAATTTTGACGATTTAACGTATCGTTTCTATAAATAGTAGTATCAAATCCTCGTCCTGACAAACCTTTAAAATATACTTTAGTATTAAATTGGACATACATACTTGTTATGTAGTATAAAAGAGTAGCAAGATTGCGAAGTAACTAAATTCACAATCTAACGTTGACATACATAAACATTGAATTGGTGGACAGATTTACACAAAATTAATTCATTGAGTAAAATAGACTTTAACCGTTATCTCAATTTAATTGATTCCAAACTAGTTTTTTCCTCGGATGTAATTAACCGGAATAACATAAACAACTGTATTGAAGATAAACCGTCCCGAAACACACGTACACAAAACATAATATTGTCATTACAAAATCGCTGTTCTATATGCTATACTCGTACGTAGTCATGGGATCAGTATTTTTCCATAAAAGAATAGAATACAACAAACGTAAACATTTTATTATGTGGCTATTACAATCGTACTACTAATACAACTGTTAAGACTGTAATTTTATATCGATTTTATAAAGTTACAACATTTTATAAGAATAAATATAACTGGTAACTTTATTTCCGTAATAGAACGATAAAATATGAACTTTACTGGTGGTTGCGATTGTAAAATATTACGGGACAGTACATGCTGTGATGCGAAATATTATGTCTAAAAAGTTATGGCCTATGTTCATTGTAAACCGCAGATAATGCGGCCATACACAGACCGCTTTATACCGCAATGTGCAAAGTTCGCTAAAAATGCAGCTGTACACACCGACCGCTTAAGACATTCGCTACCGAGTCCGTGTATGACCGCCCTTATTAAGTTTTCACACGGGAGATATCGCTACATTTGATTTTATCACAGAAATGCTGCGAGAGCTTACAGAGCTTTATAGCCGACGAAAGCGATAAAACTTGCTTACCAAATATTTTATAATCGACTTCAACTTAACTGCCACTTTAACTTAAATATTGTGTATCTTTATATATAACTTACTAGTAGTTGCTAGAGACTAAGTCCGCTAGCGCAAAGTTAAAAAATCTTGCAATAAATATAACCTACTGTATAATAATTAACTTCAATGTTAAATTAGTTCAATTCTTTCGAAATTCATGAAATAAAATTATAGTATATTTAAAATCAAAACTGGACAATCCAGAGCTGAACAGAAAGAATTTGTTCAGTGATCAATATGAAGAAATTTTTTTTTCTTGGATATTATCTCGCTCAAGTCTTAGTTACCGTTGCAAATGAGTTTTTTTTGCAAGTGTGATATCAAAAACTTTATCATACAAAATGGCGAAGGTGTTCTAACTAATAAATAAGTCACGTAGCGACGTCCTGCAGTCGCGTCGTGTCGCCTTGCCTACAAAAAAGCCACAGCTAATCGCCGGTCATCGCTCTTTCTATTTCCTACTCAAAAATATCATATTTTATTTCCAGCCAGACGGTTACGGGAAAGACTAGTTTTACAACATGTTTTGTGTACACAAGTGTACAAAAACTGTGTAACTTCACCTAATTTGGCACGGTACACGCATAGTTTTATGCCTCAGGCTTTCGAAACAACGTATTATTTGTTTGAAACTAAGAAAAGCCTCGGGTTACGGTTGTTTGTTGAACGATGTTTGATTATATGGTCCCGGGACCAGTCATTAGTGTTAACATACTTACGTATTCGTATTTATCTTAATTAAGTTTAATATTTCAAAAGGTTTTTAAATTTACTTACTACTACTCTAACTAAAATTTAATGTGCATATACTATTGCACCGCGAGTACACCACCCTGTTATTATTATTTGGGAATATAGGAAAGGGTGCGCAGTAGACCATGTTGCCGAATTCGTTAAAATACTGGTAATGACGACGCACGCAAATCACGACGCACGCCGCCACCATTTTTTGGAAAGACAAAAAAACAAATTATAGTATTTTAAAATATTCTAAAGTACATCATTACTGAACAATTTTTTTCAATAACATCTAGACATGGATATAGTTTGCATTCTAAGTTAATACATATTTCTTAAGTGCTAGACAAAATTACAAATTAAAAAAAAATTATCAAAGACAAACACTACTTTACCTAAAACAGTTTATCCTGAATAACCTAATAATAATAATAATAAAAAATCTCTTCGAAGATTAGTACATAGAACATAAATAACACATCATTCATATCGGATTTATTTCACACAATCATAATGCAGTCGGTTCAAGAACCAAAGGGCATAAGGTCCATTCCTCAATTAGGCATTAACAAAAGCCTTACAAAACACTTGGGGGCTCTTAGAAAATAGAAAAAAACTCATTACCATCAGAAGTTAACGGCTTACTCTCCGCATTCATTTCGATAATAACGAGGGAATAGTAAAGGTTTTACGGTCTTTGACGTGTGGCTTAAAACACAAACTGCAAGCGAATTAAAAAAAAATTAAAACTATCTTGTTTTTATAGTCCAATCTCCTTCCTATTAAAAGGCAATAGAAATTAAATTGCCTGTTAACATTTATTTTTATCATAAATATCAATATAAATGGTATGTCGTTAATAAACTTGCCGTAGCTTAATCTCTCTATAAACTAACGAAGTGACTATATTTTTAAACTAAATAAGGTGTACACAAAATCAACAATGAATAAAAATGCATCACCGATAATATATTATGATATATTCACGCATTCACTAACACATGTGCCACGCCACAATCTAAAAAAAAAATAAGCAATAAAAGTGACAACTCTACAGTTTTGTACTTGATACAAAACAGAAATTGCCCGCCATTCTAGCGAGGCGTCGACTGCGCCGGCGGCGCATCCGAGTGCCGGAACTCATGTAATAGACGCATACCGGGGCTGTGAACGTTATCCACTAACTACCAAACTCAGAGTCGTTAATTAATCACTAAGAGGGACGCTTAGTGTACATTTCTCATACTAAATTTGCATTGAGACCACAGACGTTAATAATAAAATAACCTACATTTCTTTTCAGATACCATTTTAATAGACTAGACAGACCTTCGAATGTACATACTACTTTCTTATCTTCTCCACTTGTGTTACGCCACACATCCATCTTAACGTTCGCATTTTTCACCACATGTCTCTCTTTTTATCCGTTCCTTTATCGCCCAACATTCTGATCCATAAATCATGACAAATCTTACGATGGATTTTTAAATTCTTCCTTTTTTATAAGGGAATTTTGTGGGTCGCATATTAACCTCGTGCCCTGCCGTCACTTCATGTATCCCGCTTTTATTTTGTTTTTCGCGTCACGGTCAATATCGCTGTCGTTTTGGATTATCGAGCCGAAGTACCGGAAGTCGGAGCAAACTGAAATGTAAACGCCATCTAAGGTAATCTAGATAAAACTGGATAAGTCCCCAGAGTCGCAGAATAATTGTTCCGTTTTAGTTTCTAACCATCTTAAGTTATATCACTAGAAAACGACGATCAATTTGATTCATAAATAACTTGTGAATGCCCATAAATAAAGCTACAAATGAACGGACAATTTGACAAAAAAAATCAAGCCAACAATGACTATAGTATACTGAATATAAGATGAACTAGTCAAGATGTCGTTATGCCTTAAATGGGCTCTACAAATAACGCGCATTGAGCGTAAATAACTACAGATCCTTAGTTGCAGCTACCATTCATATAATTTAAGTACACATTAAAGATTACTAAATGATCAACATTCGTTTGTTTCTAAGTCGTCTATTTAACCAACCTAACAACAAAAAAAGCGCATTTATTTCGAAGGGTCGGGATAGATTTCCAGATGTTGTTGTCTATTTTTTTTTTTTTAAATAAAAAGTGTGAGATGACCTCTAATGAAGAATTCTAATGACAACATAAAATTAAAAACATTTAATTGATTAATGAATGAACATTTCTAAACCTTATTTATTGTTTGATTTGTGTACCAAATAAAACAAATAATGATTAATATTTATACAAAACACTATTTGGAAACAATATTGATAGACTATTGTCTGCAGAAAATTGCACAAACCAAACAACACAAAACAAAAGGGAAATCTAAACAACGAGCAGTAATACGTTCAGTAACCGTCGCGTCGTTATATTTAAAGAGACTTGAGTTTAGAAAGGGCAAAGGCGTATACTATTCAGCCATACGTTTGGAAACCTGATTTATTGCATTGCATATTTGTAGGATAAAGTATTTTAAAACGATCTCATTATATGGCTTATTGATTCAATTAGGAACATAATTAATTATCAATATTTTAATTTCTATCAGTGACTATCAGATCGCGGTAACTCTCCTAGAGTCGGCACGTTCAAACCATTGAAGGTTTTATTTTATCTATAAATCCGTGACTCCAAAATGCACAAAAAAAACAGTCTTACTTAAGTTGCAGTCAATTATTACATGTTAAATTTATTACAATCAAAAATATCGTTAAAACTCTATTTGTACAAACGACATATATAATGGAAATTAATTAAGATACCAATTTAAATTCTTCATACAAAAATCACATGTATGTCTTACAGCCAGATCGTTTTAATTTTTAAAGTTGAACAATAGTTAATTCAATATTTATGTTGCGCGCGATTTAATGTTGCAAATGTTATACTTTAAAGAAATGCCTTAATTTGTTGCATTTAACTTTATAATGTAATTTTATATTAAAATAATTTATTTCCAGATGTAAAACCTAGTTGGTTTATTGCTCAGTTTTAAATGTACTTGTACAGAGGCAATTAATAATATTAAGTATGATTTAATGAAGAATAAGAAATGCGAAGCCGTCGGTCAATATGCCCTGCGTGATGTGAATACGTTTCCGCATAATGACGTCTACGATATAATTATTGAGAGAATACATTATCTGCGTTGGCGCTAGATAGTCCGCCATTGTTCGTGGAAATCTTACTTTCCCGCGCCGAAAAAAACGCGGCTAAAGTTACGTAGCGTGAAATTTTTCGCAAACATTTTTAACAGCATATTAACAATTGATATTATTAAATAACTTTAAAGCGATGCCATATTTAATTTTCTAATAAGAAAAATCCACAACTTTCATTATAACTTACATGTCATAAAGTATTTATTCCAATTATTTTGTGTTAAATTAAAAAAAATACTGATAAAGCAAATAATACCTACGATGTTTTCGAACGAAACCGCAAGGACGGTTGTTAGGTAACAAATGCAAACGTCCGCAACAAATAATGAATGGCTTACAAAACGAAGAGAATGCAACCAAAACTAGGACCGAACTCGCAATGTACTAGACGCAACTAGTCTTTAAAATAAATATAAAACAAACCTTCGTATTCGTTCGCCGAGCACCGTGACTCCGATATTAATGTGAAAATAAACAAATCACTGAACGGTGTTGAAACACTGTATAACGGGCACGACACTATTTTCGCGATCGCGTTGCGATGACGTCGTTTCGTTAAGCGACGTGCGCACACGCCGACGGTCCAGCGCAGACTGGCACCGATCCAAGTCGAGAGGCGATGGTGAACGTAACGACCTTCCTTCCCACAAAACCTAGGTAGAACCTTTAAGGATATGGAGCCCAAAACTGTAGGTACCTTATATAAATCTAGCTAAATGTCGAAGTCGGTGACATAACAAATATAGTACCTACTACGTGACTGATTCATGTGTTAAAGGTTTTTTTTTATTTTGACTGAAGACGGAAAAAAATCAGTGATCATCACTTATCGTGAATTACTCTAGTCTACAAGTACTCTTCTACCCTGACGTGTTTCATCTGTGAGGAAAATGGCAGTATTGAAGTAGGTACTACTACTACTTCGTAGTTCAATGGTATTGTACACGGAGTTATGATTTTAGAAAAATGCACTTCATATGACATAAAGTTCGTTGACAGTAAGAAAAAAATTTCTAAATAATTCGGAAAATCCGTGACGCTGTGACTGTGTTACACACAGAATCAAATAATTTAACTTCGAGTATTTACTTATAGCCCTTTTTATTTTAGTGTAAGTCAGGGAAACTTCTTTAAACTTGACATTGGTGCCACGGAAATTTTAGAGGGTTAGGAATTACTTGTAAAACCTAATTAAATCGAATATTTTTTTCTGAAAAAATTTTTTTTTTGTTAAAAACATCAAACTGCATTTTTTTTGATCCTTTCCTTTTTTCAGGATCCCTATACAAGCATCAACTTCTCGCAGTTTGCACCTTGACTTTTCTATAAGATGATCAATGTCTGTAGAAAACAAAGTAAACCGATTCACAAAATATCACCTTGACTACATTAACTGGTAGGTATTTAAACCTCTAGCGATATTGTAAACTGACGGATACGGAACAGAAAACAGACGTTTCATTTACTATTGACAACGTTTAAATTAAACACAGTAAAACTAGATTGGTTAGATATTTGAAAAAACAATCCAACTTCGATCACTTATTAAAAGATAAGATATCAATAAAATGCAATATTTTTAAAATTGTAAAAATACAAATTTTTCAAAGATTTTCATTTTAAATGTAATTTTCGAACTGTTCTATAACCGTCGATGTCACTTCACTGTCAAAAAAATGTCAAAGTTGATAAAAGTTCCTCTGTTTATTTTGACCTAGATCATTTAATTCCTTTAAACAAGGACATAAAGTATTGTAATATATCTGAATTCCACTTATTTTCATAACTTTAAAATGTACAATTTCCGTAAACTTTCAGACCTTGGTAAGTTAGGTTATAATACTAAATGTTCATGTTCATTTTTTTTCATAATGTATAATGTAGATCAATTGTTTAGGCATAAGGCGAGCGAGACATCTGTTAAGGAAGAATCTAAATCAGAATAAATGGAGGTGTATGTCACAAATGGAAACTCCGCCAGAAGAAAAGATTGTACCACAATTTTCTATTCCGAAAGGAATCGTAGGCCAGCCGACATACCACACGCATCCACATATGATACCTAAGGGACATTTGACCTGTGGGATCACTCAAATGGAGTATAAAGAGAGACGGGACACTTTGGTCAACAAATTGATTGCAGAAGTGGATAATATCCATAAGAATCATGTTGTAAGATCACCTTGTCTTACCTTAACATACTTTTACATAGAAATTATTACTAAAACTAATTTTTTTCGTATTATTTTACATAAAGTATTACCTAAAATTACAAGTTTTCATGACATTCCAATCATTTGTTGTAAGATACTTTTTTTCTTAATAAATCGCAAAATTGATTATTTTGTTTGAAAATTTTCAGATTGTAATCCCCGCAGCCCGCAAGCAATATATGTCTGACAAGATCCCATATGTGTTCCGACAGAATTCAGACTTCTTTTACCTAACAGGATGTTTAGAACCATCTGCCATACTTGTTTTGGTGAAACCAGCACAGACTGATAGTTACAATGTAAGATTTAATAATTATATTGATAAATAATCTGCTTTCACTAGAAATTAATTGAAATGTTTATTAATATTCCTATTGAAACTGTCCTCGGAATTAAATAAGTACATAATGGATAACACATCTCCATTTTTTAGCTGACTTCAAAAAGAAGCAGGTTATCAAGTATTTTTTTATGTATGTTACCGCAATGCTCCGCCCCTGGTGCTCCGATTTTGATGAGATGGGTCCCATTTTTTTTTAAATAACTAGAAGACTAGTAGATTTTGAATTTAGCTTCAAAATGTGTTGCGAAAATTAGGGACATTTTTGTAAATATAACTCGCACAAAATTGTCTTTAATGAAAATACATATAGTAAATTATTGACTGAACTAATAAGGTTACTATTTGATATAAAAACTCCTTGTCATAAAAAAAAGCCACCAGATCAATGTTGGAAATATATTCACAGAGTGTACTGTTTGTGCATGAGAAAGATGCTCATGCGGAGCTGTGGGAAGGTCCTCGCAGCGGCTGCAGTGTCTCTACACAGCTGTTCAGTGTAGATGAGGCAAGACCAGTGGAAGGTTTCAATCAGTATTTAACAAAGTGAGTCATATCATCAGCTCACTATACGTCCCCACCGAGGGGCTCGGAGCCTACCCCAAGTTAGGGGTGACTAGGCCATAGTCAACCACGCTGGCCAAGTGCGGGTTGAC
This sequence comes from Papilio machaon, assembly GCF_912999745.1. Classification (NCBI taxonomy): domain Eukaryota; kingdom Metazoa; phylum Arthropoda; class Insecta; order Lepidoptera; family Papilionidae; genus Papilio; species Papilio machaon. The sequence continues at coordinate 9,351,795 of NC_059988.1, forward strand.
TTCACACATATCTTTGAATTTCTTCTCAGATATGTGCAGGTTGCATCACGATGTTTTCCTTCAATGTAAGAACGTCGGATAAATGTACATATGTAAATCGAAAATCGAAAAACACATTGGTACATGGCGGGATTCAAACCCAGGACCTGCAGATTGCAAGTCAAGTGCTTAACCCCTGAGCCACCGACGCTCTTGTGAAGTGAAGAAGTGAGTCATATAAATGTCTAAAAATGTGTGTACATTAAGGGAATTTGCATAAGTTCTAAATAATGATAGAAAAGTAAGATAAATGAGTGTATTCCTTCAATAATTATCTTATTGTAATAATTACAGAGTGACATCATTGTCAAAGCCAGGTATCCTATGGTACCATAATGACAATCCAGCAAACCTCGATATCCATGACAACATCCGTTCTGTTCTACGTCACGGTCAAATCGCACTCGAAGATCCGCAGAGGGCACTGCATCAAATGAGAGTGATCAAGTCGCCCGCTGAGATTGAATTGATGAAAGAAGCATGCTATATAGGTTCACAGTCAGTTAACATGGCTATGGCTTGCACTAAACCTGGTGGGTAGGTTATAAATATTTAACTTTTTTGTCTGGTATTAATTTTATTAGACTGATTATTTTATTTGTTGATAGTTGTCGCCAGTGACTTCGTCCGCGCGTAATTAAAAAAAAAAAAAAATTAGTAACCTACGTGTTCTTCCAATCTATGTTCTATATCTGTGCCAAAATCAAGATCCGATGAGCCGGTTCGGACATATCTTCTAACAAACATCCATCCATCCAAACATTCGAATTTATAATATTAGTAAGATCACATGGAGTCTACTGTATGTTAAAAATTTTTAAAATAATGCAGGATCACAGCGCCATCTACATGTACTATGAATTTATTTTAATAATAACGCCATCTATTGATGGAAATATGTATTAGATGGAAAGTTCTGGAACAGTAATATACATATAGGTATATCTGAGCGTACCGTGGACGCGGTGCTGGAGTACACTTGCCGGCAGGCTGGGGCCGAGCACGCGGCCTTCCCACCCGTGGTGGCGGGCGGAGCGCGCGCAACTCACATACACTATGTCGCCAACAACCAGCTGCTGCATAAAGATGAAATGCTGCTTGTTGACTCAGGTAACACACACACACACAAACAGACACACAGGCATACGCACTTCAATAGTACTAGTATGCACACATATGCATATTGCACACACGTATCGTACCCGCGTGTACACACACGCCATGGTATGACATGTGTGGGTACTAAAAAAAAATTGCATTTTAAAATTAACACGTTAACTGCCACGTCAGGCACCAGTGCTTGACAGATATGGTATCTGTTAGGGCCATGTCAGTCACGAGTGCCTGACGCAAACGCATGTAATTCAAAAATTCAAATGAACCCAGGGAGCTGTCAAGCACCTTTCGGGGCTTTTTCTCTATTGAAATTGACTGACAAGGCCTCCAAAAACTATATTTCTTGGCCTAACATTTTTACGTGTAGAACTGGTTTTTATGTACATAAACTTTTTAAGGAAAATAAATACAAATAATTGATGTCAATATAACACCAAAAACAAAAAAAAAATGCCATCATCAAAATTATACTATGGCAGTTAACGTGTTAAACATCATGAAAAGTTTCAACTTAATGTATCTTTTAAAAATTAAATACTTTATGAACTTAATAACTTTAATGTCTTAAATTTCACGTAATACAGGATGTCAGAGATGGATGTACAATTCTGATATATCAAGGACTTGGCCCGTTTCTGGAAAATTCTCCAAATATCACAGGATATTGTACGAGCTGGTACTTACTGTGCAGGTCTGTTTCATTTTTAATCTTTGATTAAATGTCTAGATCAACACAGCTAGAATAATATTTCATTTATTTATTACAGAAACGTCTAATAGAACTGGTCGGAGAGCAAAGACCGCCATTAGATCAGTTATTTGACCAGATGTGCCGGCTGCTTGGCACACATCTGCAGCAGGAAGGCATCCTGCCTAAGAACATTGAAGGCAATGACCTCATCGGTGTAAGTATATAATATTAATATGGATATAATTATCTATGTTAGGGTGGCCCAAAAAAATAAAATTTTTGTTTTTTTCGATTCTCGTGTGAAAATATGTGAGTTTACTATGTTTTAAGAACCTCCACCAAAGGACAGGTTAAAAAAAATTCTTAAAAGGTCGCTCAGAATTTTTGAAAAATTCCAAAATTGCCGAAAATCTGATTTTTTTTGTTTTAATTTTTTTTTTCTCGTCATGTCAACTTTTTAAGTGTAAAATAATATAAAGATTCTGAAAAAGCTTTTACCCGCGACTCCGTCCGCGCGAAATAAAAAAATTTAGGTACACAAAATAAAAAAGTTCCTATGTCGTCTCCTAGTTCTAAGCTACCTCCCCATCAATTTTCAGCTAAATCAGTTCGACCGAACTTGAGTTATAAATAGTGTAACTAACACGACTTTCTTTTATATATATAGATTAGTAATGTTGGATATAATTAGTGTCCTATTGAGGTTATAGCAAATATCAGAATAGTTGAATAATAATTTCATAGCGCGCGTACCGTCTGTGCCCACACCACGTGTCCCACTACCTAGGTCTGGATGTGCACGACGCACCACTCGTGCGACGCCGCGTGCCAGTTGCTAGCGGAATGGTGGTCACTGTTGAACCAGGTAAAATATTTATATTGCCTTGGTTATTTTAATGCAATCACCTTTCTTTACATTCCATTAGTCGTTTGTAATCCAATATCCGACTTGCAAAGGACCAATTTTTTATGTCTTGTTATTAGTAAAATATTTGTTGTATAGTCAAATCTGGATATTTGAATCGTTGAGAGACGCTGCTATCGCAGTTGTCAGAATATATAAAAACTACTTAGACATAAAAAATTACATGACAGCTACAGTACAAAGATCTTGTGACATTTTTAAGGTGACAGGAGGGCGTTAGTGTGCTGTCATAATTTAGTTTGACTTATACCGGTTCAGGTACTTTTGTCTATACTAGCTTTTACCCGCGACTCCGTCCGCGCGGAATAAAAAATAGAAAACGGGGTAAAAATTATCCTATGTCCGTTCCCTGGTTCTAAGCTACCTGCCCACCAATTTTCAGTCAAATCGATTCAGCCGTTCTTGTGTTATAAATAGTGTAACTAACACGACTTTCTTTTATATATATAGATTTAGACGACATTTTTTCATCATTATTTTTTTTTTTTAAATTTTTAATTAAATATCTACTGTTATTTTCAACTTTTAGGTCTTTATGTAGCTCCAAATGATACATCAGTGCCGGAAGAATTCCGAGGCATTGGCATCAGGGTTGAAGACGATGTCCTGATAACTGACGGGGAGCCGATTGTATTGACTGAAGCATGTGTCAAAGAAATAGATGATATTGAAGCTATAGTTGGCAAACATAACCTTTGAAATTGAGTTGTTTTATACTTTATATGGTGAAAATGAATTTTTAATACCTCTATACATGGACAGGCTAAACACCTTGGTTTTTTGTGCCTATTTGGTTTTCGATATTTTGGCGTTGACGGAGATAGAACTGCCAGTAACATCAAAAGCTGCGTTTGAGTCTGAAATTGTCAAAAGTTGTAATTTTCAAGCAATTAACTATTTGTAGAGATTAGGGTTTTTTAACAAAACCTTTTTGCAGTCAGTGGTCGTAATTGTCCAATAAAGTATAAATTAAATAATTTGGAGACTGGCCAGTTATAATTTTTGAATATAGTCTATGACTTGCTTTAAAAAGAAAAATACTAGAAGTTTTAAATATAAACGGCAATTTTAAGGTCCAGTTAATTTTGAAAAAAGAACATTATATTATTAGGAATCCTGAAATTCTTAGATGTAGTGTTCTTATTACTTTTTTAAAAAAATAATTTTTGTCTGAGTACTACAACAATATTTCATATTTCAGAATATAGGATTTTTACCATAAAAATTAAAAAGAAAATAATTCTATCATAAATGTGATACAATTTAAGTTTTAGTACAATTTAAACAATAAATCTCTTTTATGTTTGTATATAGGCGTATTTGTTTTATACAATATAATAAAATTTAATAATAATTAAGACATTTTATTTACTGTCATCGAAAATTTTCTAGTAATTATATTTTTTATTTCATAATTGGCAAACGAGCAAGTTGTCATATGAATAAACATCCGCAAATACAGATATGTTACCTTCCCTCAATCGACAGCGGAGGGGACGTGAAAGAGGATATATCCCCATTCTATTCTTCCACACCACCGTCAAATCCACTTTCTCCCCCCTTCCATTCCTTATAAGAAAAAAGTGGGAAGGGGAAGAGGACTAATAGTCCACCAGCACCACACTCAGACGAAATGTGGAATTCTGTCTTCTTTGGGTCATCGATAAAATTTGTATTGTATACATACAGCGCCCCTAACGGGTGTAAAATACAACAAATCTGTCGATGACGTCACAATAACATATCGAAAATATTCGTGATAGACCCTCTAATATCATTAAATTCCTTTGTTTTTGATTTTTTTAATGAATACTTTTACATATGGAAAAAAGGAATAAATAATACAAATTAAATTTAATCAATGTTATTTACTAGAATAGGAAGATTTTCTTTAAGGTGAACATACACTAGAGCATTTTCTCAATAATTTCTATATAATGTAACGTTCTTACGAATGGTATAGGAAAAAGCATAGTTTTCAAAGCACGTCTGGTTCGTGAAAGTACACTAGAACATATAGAGCGGCTTGTTTTGTTACAAGTAAACGCTCTAGTCTATAACCACCTTTACATATAAATTTTCCTACACCAAAGCCCTAACTTATAACTAAATAACCTAAAAAAATATTAAATATAGGAATGTACATAGAGTAAATAACATCGAAACTTCTGGATTAAAAATTATATCTATACATATATAAAATAGGGTTTTGAGGTTTATATTTAGGTATTAGATCCTCTTATTCGAGTTAAGGCACTTTATAGGTTTAGAATCTAGATTTTTAAATAACAAACAAAAAACTATATTATATCTATTATTTAAAAAAAAACTAATTGAAGTATCTGACAATTGTGTAAGTATTTTAACATACCAATATGACTTCGCATTATAAATTTATTGAAAAAAAAAACTTTAATATTTTTGGAATTGAGTCCAAGATCCGATGTCCAAAACAATAAATCTAGTTTATATAGAAGCTTTTTGTTAAATTTTTTTACAATTTCTTTTGGATATTATAATAACTGTATAAAGGTATACATAAATGTAATTCTTTTAGTCGAAACCAGCACGACTTTCTTAAATCTATTATTAAAGACCTTACAAAAAATATGTATATAAAAATTTGACACATTCTTGTAGTAACAATAATTTCTCTCGTTTTTTAAAAATAAATGCATTGATTGTCTTGAAATTTTTTAAACAGTTTTTTTATATCATGATTAATTCATATTAATTTTTAAAAATAAAAACTACGTATTTTATAGGAAATAATAATTATTAATATAAATTAAAAATAAAACGTAGATTATTTCGAAAGGCATATTCCAACAAAATATTTAAATAGAAATATTTTTCTTATATTGATATGTATTTAATAATTCTTGTTTTAATTTTTTTTTTTTGGTTGGACCCTTCAATTTCTTGTGGCAATATAAACTTTCAATATTTTTATGCATTTAAAAATATAATATTTTATTTTACGTGTACAGACGGCTTTAAAAATTTCAATAGTCTAAGAGCTATCTGTTAAAAACAAATCACTAACCCAACATTATAATTTCTATTTTCCAACCAAAAACTTTCCCAACTAAACCAACTTTCCGCATAGGCAAGTGTTATTAAAAAATATATAAAATGACAATATACAAGAAATTTTAAACCCATTTTCCACTAACCTATATGACTATTTCCACTGTAGTCGATCGTGTAACTAGTCGCTTAGTGGAAAAGGTAATTTAGGGTCTATGCAAGTGTATTTCACCAGTCGACATCGTCAGGTAGTCCACCAGGGTATTCCCCAGTGAGACAGGCGGTGCAGTGACCACCCAGACCAGTCTCCGCACACGTCTTCATATTGTAGTGTACCGCGCTCACTAGTCCTTCCACACTGAGGTACTCCAGACTGTCAGCACCTATCATTAACACTATTTATCGATACATTCTTGTATATATTCTATACTAGCTTTTACCCGCGTCTTCGTCCGCGCGGAATAAAAAAAATGCACACAAGATAAAAAAGTTCCTATGTCCGTCTCCTAGTTCTAAGCTACCTCCCCATTAATTTGCAGCTAAATCAGTTCAACCGATCTTGAGTTATAAATAGTGTAACTAACACGACTTTCTTTTATATATGTATATAGAAGATAAGATTAATATAAAATAGATGGAAAATCACCAAAGTAGTTATGAAATGAATTAATAAGAAAATATAACTGAGTATAGTTCATATCAAATATCTTAGCGGCTCAAGATATATCTTGGCACATCCCACTACGTACTGATAAGAGCCGCAATATATTTGAAAACATATACACCTGATTTACTTACCAACATGTTCAGCCAGCTTGAAGGAGTCCATTTTGTTGGCGATGAGTTCCTCTCTAGTGGGAATGTTGATGCCCATATAACAAGGATACTTGAGTGGAGGCGACGCTATCCTTATATGAACCTAATAAAAAAATAATATCTTCATTTCATTATTAACATAAAACTGGCAAAATATAGACATCTTTTTCGTTCTCTAATAAAAAAGAGAGATAACAATATTTCACATTTTCAGCTTTAACAACCTAACCTAAAAAAAAAATTAAGTTATAATTTAATAACTGACCTCAGCAGCGCCGGCGTCTCTCAGCAGCTTTATAATAGGTCCGATAGTATTTCCTCTGACGATGGAGTCGTCAATCAATACGATACGTTTCCCGCGTACGTTCTCTGACAACGCTCCGAACTTCTTCGCCACACCCAACTGTCGCAGACGAGTCGATGGCTGGATGAAGGTGCGACCCACGTACCGGTTCTTACACAACACCTCCATGAATGGTATACCAGACTGAAAAAAAACACAATTTTGAATTTACTAATATCACAAATGCGATAGTTTAGATGAATGGATGGATGTTTGTTTGAAGGTATCTCCGGAACGGCTGAATGGATCTTAATTTTTTATATCAAAAGATGACACAAGCAAACGGCCACCTGAATTCGGTGACCGTTGCCCATAGACACCCGCAAATGCAGATGCGTTGCCTATCTTTAATCAACGGAGAAGAGAACGCTCAGAAAGAGGATATTTCTTTTTCCTATGCGTCCTCTCTTCCACCAAATCCACTTAACCTACCCATCTTTTCCTAATAGGAAAAGGGTAGGAAGGGTAAGAGGTCTAAAATTAGTCCTCCGGTACCACACTCATCAGACTGTACGCGGAATTGCTTCCACTTGACGCCAGTCTTCTGTGTGGTTGTGGTATTACACTAGGCGAGGCCCATTCGTGCACCTAACAAATATTGTTGTTGCGGAATCTACCACTGTTACCAATGAAATTCAAGTAGAATATAATCTGAAAGAACACATATGCACAAGTAATCGGTCAAGTGTGTACAAAAATGAACATATTCAGTTATAACCACTACAAGTTAAATTAGACCTTAATGTAAAGGTGAATAAGGTAGAGTACCGCACGCACCTGTCGGGCGTATCCGTGCGCGGCGGCAGTACCGGACTCGGGCACAGAGGACACGATGTCCGCGTCAACTGGAGACTCGCGCGCCAACATGCGCCCGCACTGCAGCCGCGCTGAGTACACCATTTGACCTTCACCACAACACATCAAGCATTAAAAAAAAACTTCAAATAAATTCTGTAACATGTCGTTGAAAAATATAAATCAAAGTTATAATTAGACATTTTTTTAAATTAAGTGAACGTAAAAAAGTTTCTTCTTTAAAATGAACTTGCCCCTTCTTTCCTTTCTAAAAAATGGTGAAAAAAAACTAATTGAATTATACAAGTCAGATTAATAAAAAATAACTTTTTGTAAAGTGGCAACACTCACCTTCAAATATACTATCAGCTCTCGCGAAGTAGACGTATTCGAAGATGCAGAATGCCTGCTGCTTGTCAGGCGGGCGCTCCACCACCGCCACAGTGCGGATACCTCGCCGCGACATCTCCACTATCTCCCCCGGCAACACCTCCCGCACGTAGCGAGCGCCTGACAACGTTATTGTTACAAATTCACTCATATAATTGTATTCACATATCTTAGCGGCTCTAAGTTTGCGCAAGTCGATGTGTAGAACACGTCATAGGTAAAGCACTGCTCAGTACGCCTATGACCTTGGACCGCCACGATATTTGAAAAGTAACACAGACAAATTGTACGCGTAAACAGCGTTGCCAGGCGTCCGGATAAAGCCGGACATAGGTAGACTTTTTGATTGCGTGTCCGGCCAAAATAAACGGTTTTCCGGTTTTTTTTAGGCTTTTAACATTTCCCAAACGAGAGTGTACCTATTAATACTGAGACAAAATCCTAAATAATACAGGATGTCCGACCTTTCTACCCAAATGTCCGGCCAAACTGGCTGGTCTGTCCGGCTAGTAGGTTTGGCGACCTGGCAACCCTACTCGTAAAGTACAAAGTATTTCTCTTAAAATACTTTTTTGAATAACTTTATACCATAAGCTAACCCTTATTTTACAATATCATTTCACTTTAGAATAAAAGAACTGAAATAGTATATCTTATTGGTCGCCATGGATTTGACCTTCCTCTGATTATTAATTTCGTCGTTGGATCGAAACCGAGTAATTCAAGTGTCTAGTAAATTATGTTAAAAAAAACCGAAAAAAAACTACAAAGAAGGAACAAATCTCTTTTTTTTTCTTAAAAACAAAAAAGGACAATTTTAAAATGTCATTTTAATGTATATATAAATAAACTAGCTGTCGAAAGCGACTCCGTTCGCGCGGAATTAAGATAAAATTTTAAGAAAATCAGTTGAGCCTTTTCGAAAATACCTTCAAATAAACATCAATATACATCCATCCATACATCTAAACTTTAGCATTTATAATAATGGTAAAATGTAATTACCTATTGAGAGAAAACCACAGGACTCCGAGGAGACAACCCAACCTTCAGCTTTATCATCGACTCCATTCTTAGCTATGCCATTTGTTAAAACTGAAAATAAAACACATCATTTAATTTCTCTTTGTTAAAACTGACGACCACTAAATCTACTGTTACCTAGAAATGCTAAACAAAACTATCTTTAAAAAAAATCTATAATTATGTAACAAAAATGTTACATCGCATACAGAAATAAGCATAACGTAATACTGAAATGAGATTTTTTTTTTAGAACATGCTTCAAACATTGGATTCTGTTAAATGAAAGTAGATATATGTTATTTTTTAATATAATTCCCACACATAAAGATATAAGTGAAACATGCAAACTCAATATGTCTGTCTCTCGCTGAACTTATAATTATATGTTGCGTCTCTTTCGTGTAACGAAAATTACGTGACACGTACTTCCATAAACTATTATTGACGAACAATGAAAGAACCTAAGTATCAAATGGGTTCTATTGTCGTTTTAATGCGAAAATTTAAAACAACTATTTTTCCCTAATGATTTAAAAAGCTATTTTATTAATTAACTAGCTTTAACCCTTTTTTTTTTTTAGCTTTTACCCGCGACGCGGAATAAAAAAAAATAGAAAACGGGGTAAAACTTATCCTATGTCCTTTTCCTAGTTCTAAGCTACCTGCCCACCAATTTTCAGTCAAATCGATTCAGCCGTTCTTGAGTTATAAATAGTGTAACTAACACGACTTTCTTTTATATATATATATAGATATAATCTTACGTACATAGTATATGTGGTATGATAGATGTATGAATGTAAAAGAAGCGAAAGAGTTGTGTCAAGACCGAGTTAAATGGAGGTGCGTCTCTGCCTACCCCTCTGTGTTACGGGTGTGAGTTATGTTGTTATTGTTATATAATAGTGAATATGAATGAGTGCATGCATTACCAGCTGCATGCTGCGCCGACGACTGTTTGTAGACATCTGGAAATGTTTCCTTTATTAATGGACAGAAATTATTAATATTAATATGGAAATATAATGAAAATTAAATTATGTAACGATGATTTATTAATATAATATATTTCTAACTTACAAGATGAGCCCAAAGGTAATATTTTTCCAAGACACAGCGGCCTGTTGCCGTAAGGGTCTCGTACTGCATAGATTTTGTCCTTCAACATTATAACCAACGAGTAACTTAGAGGTGCCAACCTAATGAAAAGAAATAAATTGTTTTTTAAAAATAAAATTAGCTTTAAAGTAACTCCAAAGAGGTTTTATTTGAACTATAGTTAATGTATACCTCATAAGATTGTTGATTCTGGCAGGCCAGTCGGGTCCATTGGTCTCTCCCTCGGGTGGGTTCAGACACAATGCCTGTGTGATCAGCTCCGAGTCTGAATGTGTGGACAAACCTACACCTCTACCGAGCACCTAAGATGATATAATATTGTAAGTCACAAATAGTAAGCAAGAACTCGTAACGAAGGAAAATGATTAAGTAGAGTGTTGATTGCGTAAGAAAAGATAGAAAAAACTACCTAAAATAATTGTAATATTGTTGTCATGTAGACTTTTCATATGTGGCTACACTATTCAATGACCATAGAGTAAACCATCTCACCATTTTCCTGAGGCTGCTGCAATTGACAAGCTCGCCATTGTGCGCGACAGCCAGCGCGCCGTGCGCCGTGTGCACCACAAACGGCTGGCAGTTCACCTCCTCTGACGCGGCTGACGTCGAATACCTACATAGATTAAAAAATAAAAACATTTTGCTCATGTTGCTAAATACCATAGACAACTCTACATGATGTTAATGGAGATGCGATCGAAAGATTTCACTACTTTAGCTTTTATCTCTGTACCCTTATAAGATACCCTCATATCTTAAATTTCATCATTTATTATACACTAAACTGTTAAAATTAGTAGCCTCTGTTTTCTACCATACTATGTTCTACATCTGTGCCAAATTTCATCAAGATCCATTGAACCATTCTGGAGATACCTTCAAACGAACATCCATCCATCTTAAAATTCGCATTTATAATATTAGTACGATATCAAAGTACGTAGGATTATATCTATGAAATATTTACAAAACAAACATGTGCACAACAACACAGGTCAAACGCAAGACTTCCAACAATTACATGGAGACAGTAACACTGACGCAAATTGCGTCATCTTCTACTATCTGTGGTGACCTACTGCTCTATTTGGACATCTCCACGTCAATCTTACTGTCACAATCAAACCGACCACATTGTAAACAAATGCCTGATTATCGCCAAATTAAGTCTAAATTTAATTTAATTTAAATGTTTTTTAAGAGAAGATTTAGAAACATCAGTACTTATTGAAATCTGAAGACATTCATGTTTGAATAAATAATTATATAACCAGAGACTATCGCACCAACATTTTACGCACGGGAAACGTTTTTTGTCCAACTAAGTTTTATAAATGGCTTCATTTTTGAAAGCATTTTTTTAGTATTGTTGTTATTGTTTCGTTTAAATTTCTTGAACTAACTCTGGGTTTCTAAGACCAAGATCTCTGTGTAAAACATATTGTTATCTCTGTTATGTCAAAGATAATAACAGGGATGACGAGGTTTTATACAGAGATTATGGTGTCAAAAACCAACGGTAAATCGAATTCATCTTACCGACGATTCCATTTTCAAAACGTCATTTGGCTCTCATTTTAATGACGTCACCAACGTCACTATCATTACGTCAGCAAAGTTAAGGTCAGGAGAGGATGTATTTATTAAACAACACTCAAGGCCGAAATCAATCATAAACAACAATAATAGAGCAATTTAAGTCTTGTCCAATCAAGAATTTATCTTTGTAGATCTAAAGTGACGAATGTATGTACTATTACTTTGGAACTTAACCTACTATAGGTTGGCTAAAAATCCATTGCGTTCCATTGGAGATCGTGGGATCCTCGCAGTCACATTTGAGATTGGCCACCGAGGGGTTTTTATTAAGCAAAGATCTCACATAACCCTGTCTTTCCCCCAAAAGGCAAGGCACTTAGGAAAATTCCCCCGTCCCGATACCAAAAAACGGTTGCCTTTCTATTATTTTTTTTACATTGCCTTAATTCGATTATACGTTAAAATAATTTAAACATATTTACTTATTAATAACAATTCTTTAATTTTACGGTTTGATCGATAATACTTAAAAAAAAAAATAGCATATTTTACAACGAAAACCCTTTAAATAAATTGTTTATAAATACGATATAAGGTCGTAATTTTTTATAGCTCTATTTGTTAGGGCCGCTACACACAAAGGTCAATAACATTGTCACTTTATCACTTGCCTGGTGTGCCCTATGCCAAGGTTTCCCTTCAACTTCTTCATGGCTTCATCGTTGAAGATATTATTGATCAGGCCCATGCCCTTGTGAGAATTGAAGGTCCGTGCACTCTTGCCCTCTGACGTCACGATCCCCGCCGACTCTTGACCTCTGGGTATAAACAATTATAGATTTTTTCCATATAAATAATCGTTATCTATAGGCCAAGTGGAAAAGTTACAAAGATAATTTAAGAAATAGGTCTGTTATTGATAAGAGGTAAATATTATGCCAGTTTATAATATTAATTTTTGGTAGTTACGGTAATAAACTTAAAAAAAAATATCCTGAATTGCCTAAATCTAAATCGCTTAGTAAAAGCAACAATTAGATGTAATTTTTATTAAAAAATAAATAATTTTTTATTAAAAACTGACCTGTGTTGTAACGCCACAAGCCCCAAACATATAACTTGTGCGACATCCACCTGTGTCGGCCAGTCGCCAGTACCTATAGCCCCAAACACGCCACATTCGTGTGTTAAACCTGACAACAAAAGCAAAACAATTAATAATACATTTATTGCAAATAAAAAAACATTTCCACATTGAACATAGTATTGCCACACTCAGAGTATATCAAAATGCGTTTATACTAGCTACTCCGTCCGCGCGGAATTAAAAAATATTGAATTAGTAGCCTATATGTTCTCCCAAACTATGTTCTACATTTATGGTAAACTAGCTTTTACTCGCGACTCCGTCCGCGCGGAATAAAAATGCACACAAGATAAAAAAGTTCCTATGTCCGTCTCCTAGTTCTAAGCTACCTCCCCATCAATTTTCAGCGAAATCAGTTCGACCGAACTTGAGTTATAAATAGTGTAACTAACACGACTTTCTTTTATATATATAGATAGATTTCAGCGAGATCCACGAAGCCATTCTAGATACCTTTTAAAAAACATCCATCCATCCATACATTCGCAATTATAATATTAGTACTATTATTACTTTACAGCACTCACGTTAAATTCAAAAACGCAGAAAATATTATCTTTTAAACTGTTCAATATTTGCTAAACAAAAACATAGATTGTATTGTTTATTTTCTGATCCGATCTTTTTCAGTCGACGAAGAGCCTCTCCTTATATAGTCAATAGATCATATGGGAAAAGAAAAATGATATATTACTTATTTATATTTATATTCGTATTGAATAATCGATTCCTAACAATACGTTGTCCGTTCATACAGTCGTTATCAGTATGGGTCGGCGGTGCGTTACGGCTGACCTCCGTGGAGAGTTTCATCATACCCTGATAATCCTCACTTGTTATACGACATCACGAGATATGCACGCCTAAACTTATTTAACAACATTACCATGGATTTCCACTGTCAAAATATAGATAGACGATCTTCTATATTAGTTTATGGACAGATAATAACACACAGCCATCAAAGGTATTGTAATAGCAAACCAGGTGTTTCGTGGCAAAGAGGCAAAGGCTTATTAAGCCAAATGCCAGAAGTATACAAGATTCATTCTTTGAGATAAATGACTATCACACGATTCGGCTTATTCGTATCTTTTACGAGCTCGACTTCGTCCGCGCGGAATTAAAAAAAAAACTTATTAAGTAGCCTATGTGTACTTGCAGACTACGGTTTACATGTAAGCCAAATTTAATAGACATCCATTGAGCCGTTCTGGAGATACCAAACATCCATCCATCCATACATTCGCAATTATAATATTAGTAAGTAAGATTTTAGGTGGAAAAAAGCCTGTAGGCTTATTCATACGTTACGTTATGGCTATTAAGCGGTTAATTTGTTTTAAATGAAATGAAATCTAATAGCGATTATCTAAAAATCTTTGTTATGAATTCCGCAAACCTTACCTGACTCCACAGCTCCCCTGCCGTACCTCTTGCTCCTTATTTTGACTTCCCCTTGCGTCTTGTCACACTGACAGTTGGACTGACAGCTGTCATCGTTCGCTTCCCGCGCGCCCAGCCTCGCCGTGTGAATATCACGTGACTCCTCACGTCCGCTGCTCGGCTTACATGGAGATGGTCCAACGGGACCGTCCATGTTGTGTCTGGAATACAAGAATTTAGTTAATTAGAAGAACACAAACAGGGCCATCTTAACCCAGGGGTGCAAGAGCTGTGGGGCGCCCAGCCCTCCCTAAGGCTTTTACACATTATGTTTTACTGTCAGTCTACTTCTGTCGAGAGAAAATTAAAAATTAATACGAATGTTAAATACCTGATTCTGGCAATAACTAGTCAAAAAACCTAATTTTTTTTTCCTAAAATAAACCAGAAGTCAACCAGATTACATAAGGCTAACATGTATAAAACGTGTTTGTTATTAATTAAAAAAAATCGTATCATTAACTCGCACGCGACTTGAATCAGGGCGGTGACTAACCGTACTCAACCCCCGACAGTGATTATATTGCACGAGAGTAACCAAGATCTTAATAACAACGCGTTTAATAAACAACAAACTTACAGATTACACCGAACGAAACTGATGCTTAATGTTACGCCCTAAAATCACTGATAAAAATAATTTAATTGACGTCACTTAAATGAAAATATTTTCGTCTTAAACTAAATAAGTACCTACTTAGAAAATCTACGTCATCGGGGTTATCAAGGTATCATGTTCTATTACCAAACAAAATTGTGTTATTAATGTCAATTCTATAAACTTTGACTCCTGTCTATTTTAACAGTGATGGGTCCACAAACAGCTGTTAAATAATATAACACTACGGTCTAAATCAATATTGATCAGTCTTAAAATGCAACGAAGAATCAATTAATAAAAAAAATGAACGAATTAGTTACTGGTACATCAATGGCTATTGTCAATTGGTAGAAGGCACCTTCACTGAAGGATTATCCCAAAGAATCATAAACATGCATAGGGCTCTAGTAAGAGGCGGTCAGTGCAGACGTAAAAAGACCTCAAGAATTTAACATCATCGACTTTGTCCTGGATAAATATTGTTATAGATTCATCTCAATGACTGACTGGACTGGTAAACATGGTATGCGCATATTATAAATGGGTAAGAATTACATCTGACACTGAGAACTTTATAACTATGAAGATGTACATCGGTGGAGGTTGACCTAAGAAGAGATGAATGGACTGCGTGAAAGCTGACAAGGAAGTAACGACTAAAACCATAGATCCGGAGGATCACTACCTCGTGCGTCGAATCTGCGTAGAACAGGATAAGTACATGAAGATGTTGTTGCAATCCGTAACTGTTTGTTTTTAAATCATAGATTTAATATTTAGTAAACAATGTTCGTTTCATGATGTCAAAGAAATTATGTTGCTATGTGACTGTTTACAGTTTAATATTCATTGTACTGAGACTGTAATATTATTTTTAAATGCATTAAATCTTCACCATCATCAGCTCACTATATGACCCTTCACTGAGGGGCTCGGAGCCAATCGTAAGTAAGGGGTAAATAAACCATAGCCAACCACGCTGGCTCAGTGCGGGTTGTTTGATTTCACACATAACTTTGAATTTCTTCTCAAATATGTGCATGTTGAATCACGTGTTTGCCTTCACCGTAAGAACGTCGGATAAATGTAAATATGTAAAAGCATAATCGAAAAACACATTAGTACATGGCGGGATTTGAACCTAGGACCTGCAGATTACAAGTCAAGTGCTTAAACCTTGAGCCACCAACACTCTTACTTCTTGTAAATACGATGTTTGGATGTATGGATTGATGTTCGTAAGAAGGTATCTCCAGAACGGTTCAACGGATTTCGATGAAGTTTTGCATAAATGTAAAATATTTTTTTTTGGCAAAAGTTTAGATAGATGGAGCTTTGGATGAATGGATGAATGGATGGAAGGATGGATATTTGTTTGCAGGTACATATCTCCAGAACAACAAAAACGGATAAAATTTACACAGATGTAGAACTTAGTTTGGAAGAACACATAGGCTACTTATGTTGTTTTGGTAATTCCGCACAGACGGAATCGCGAGCGACAGCTAGTTCATAATATATTAGTAAGAGAAACGCAACTCTAGTAAGTTGGACGTCAGATCAGCCGCGGGGGGTCAGTTATCTGCTGACATTTGGGTATCTTTCCACAACATGGCAATAAAGCAATTGTGCTATAAACAACAGATAAGTCCGGTGCAAAATTAACGCCTAGACTACATCATAACTTGGTTTTATAATATAATATAAACAATACAATATAAATTTGATTTATTCATATTATTTGCGCGGAATTAAAACTAGCAGCTTATCTGTTCTTCCAGTCTGTGGTCTAAATCTATGCCAAATTACAGAGTGATCCGTTTAACCTTTTTAGAGATGCGTAATAACATCCATACATGCACCTAGCTTAGAATTTATGTGAGATTCATATTCATAGGAATAGGTACTGCATTGTCTTACTACTCTACCTCATTGTTCTTCCCTAGTGTGAAAGTTATTGGCATAATTTGTTTACAACCTCTATATGTTTTAAATAAAATACATCTAGTTAGCTGCTTGCTTGTTTGTCTCAGACAAAACATATTCTAATAAGAAACAAAATTATCAAATGCTTTTTATATCGCAAAAAATAATCGGTTACATGTTCTTATAAGAACGTCTCATAGCAGACGTTTCGGCGGCGATACTGGCGAAACTAGTTTCAACTTTAAATGAATAATCACGTTTCCACTGCAAAAACATACTGTTATCTAAACTTTTTCAAGGTGCTTCGACAAGCGCTATTATTAGCAGTTAACTATAACAAGTTTTTATCCAAAAAAAAATACAACAAATAATATTATTTAACGCTCTGTGCTCTGGTTGTGTCGATAGAGAGTTTTGCTTTAAGCGAAGAAAATAAACAAAGGTGATGAAAGCATTAAACACAAAAAGTACTTTCTGGAATCACGACACCAGACCTTACGTTAGATAAACTAAAATTACAGGAACATCGCTAAAGATCGAAGTTAATTTTCTTATATGCCAGCATTAAAAATGTTTCCTACTTCTACGGGTATATCCTAACCTCAAAAACTAGGAGGTTCTCAATTAGTCTGTACGTTTTTGTTTTTATTATTGTTATTTCATAACTCCACTCCCTATTGTCATAATATTTTCATAATTCTTTTTTTATTCGAATACACCGGCTACGAGAGAAATGCATTTTGTTTGAGAATGTTTTTTATCGAAGTCTGTTGTCTTATTTAATCTACATTTAACATAACAAAAATGGAATGTTTTTAAACCTAATAACTATTCGATTGGGCAATATTTTATATATTGTAGGCGTAACTAGACTACAACTATGCAATAATAATAAGTATTAGCGACAGCTCGACAATTACGTAATTCTATTTCAACACCTACTCGATTTGAATATCAATTGCGAATAACCGTGGGTTTCTAAGACTAAAATCTCCGTTTAAAACATATATATCTTTTATGTAAAAGATAATGACATTGATAACGATGTTTTATACAGTGATTCTGACATCAGAAACTGACTGTAAGTCAATCAAACACATCCATAAAAAGTAGATTCAGCAGATATTGCTAGTTTTTGTATACGTTTGGAAAACAAGCGGTTAATTACGTCGTAAATAATTGTATGTTCAAATATGTCATTTGTATCTGAAAAAATGCGCAATAACGTAATGTTTAAAGCAATTTATTTTTGTACTATTACATATTTCTAAAACTGTACCACCCAGTATTTTACGCCAATCAGAAGCATACTAAGAGTCATGCGTAGAATGAAGTTACATCTCCTTAAATATATCATACGAGATGTAACTCTATTCATCCCAGCCCTCCAATTCAGCTAACAAAATCTTTTAAAGCGCAACTTTCGTCATCCGAGAAATCATTGTTATCAAGTCGACATAAAATAATTTACCATTTAGATAACTTTACAAAAAGATTATAAAAAAATATTAATTTAACATTTAAATCATTTTGGAACAAGGTGCATATAAATAAACTCAAGAGAAACGTGCTTGTAATAAAGCACACCATGTACAGTAAGATTTCTGACACCAAAAAACATATCGTCATCCCTGCCATTTGACGAAACAGAAATGGCAGGGATGACGATATGTTAATAAATAAGTAAGTAAATAAGTAAGTAATAAGTAAATAAATAAATAAATAAATAAGTTTTAAACGGAGTAAACGTAACTCAAATAAGTTCATATAAGTTAATCCAAGCACAAGTTTTTTCTCTAACCTCTATAATTAAAATGACAAACAGACAATCTGTAATTGAAATTTTAAAAAAAACTGTTGTAATTTTTGTATACTAAATAATAACAGACCATAGTCTAGAATATAATAGAATACGAAATTAATTTTCGTACAAAATAATTAATAAATAAAATGTGCTTCGATTTTATACGTGGAAATATGTTTTAATGCATAATATATTTTTATTACTTATGTTAATTAGTTAAATATTATTTTATTAAATTATTTATTATTAAACAGTAGCGATATAACCCGGTAAAATTAAATATTGAAGCTGCTAAACTTCGCATACAGCTGAGAATTGGTAGGGAACTTCACAAAGTCGATTTATTTGGAAAAAAAACCAAGGTCAAAAACGTCTCAAAATAGATTTATCGCGTTTCATCAAAAAATTACCTTAGACTTCAAACACGTGAAAAAGTCGTATTTTTCACCAGCCAGGGATCGAGATTTCGTCCATGTAAAATCTACTGAATTTTAGTCACTAAATTGAAAACAAATATTGTTGTTATGTTTGTTTGTTATTTAAAGTTATCATATCATAATGGTAGAGACCTATTGACAGCGAACAACAAAAGTAGGCCAATACCACATTCAAGTCAATTCAATATATTGAAATATACTGCATAGTTATTATATATTTTAATTAAACAATAATATCTTTAATTATCTTTTACTATCCAGCATCAATGGCTCAGGGGTTAAGCACTTATAATAATAATAATAATATGTATGTATAGTGTGTAATTTAGGTTTTATATATATGTATTTATCGTAAATACGTAGTATATTTATTAGTTTTTATTTTACCATTATTTATTTACTTTATCTATCATATAAAAACCAGCCAGGCGGAGACAAAATTAATATAAAAGAAATAATAATAATAATAATAAGACACTTGACTTGTAATCCTGGGTTAGAATCCCGCCATATAATAATGCGTTTTTCTATTTTAGATTTACATATATACATTTATCCAACATTGTTACGGTAAAGGAAAACATTGTGATGCAACCTGCATATATCTGAAAAGAAATTCAAAGATATGTGTAAGTCAACCAACCCGCACTGGGCCAGCGTGGTTGACTATAACCTAGTCACCCCTTAGTGTAGGCTCCGAGCCCAATAATGGTGATGTAAGCTGATGATGATATCTTTTACGATAACTAATCTTTTACCTGCTTATTGAAAAAATAATTTCACCAATAAATTTTCTACTCTGTTCGTTGCAAACCAATTTCGATACTAAAGATAAACACTTGAGGTTGCAATATAAAAGTTACATCTCATAACACATGTAACTCTTTTCAACGGATGGGTCAATAAGTTCACTAATGTCTTACTTACTCAATACCATAAAATTAAGTGAACAATACATTAAAGTTAGTTCAGTTTCAAAAGTAATAAATATAATATTTTTGGTATTTTCTATGCAATTGTCAACTAATAAACTACCCCGTAACTTTTAAATTACAAAATACAAGTATACAATGATTATGTTGAACCTGTAATTGATAATTTTCTTTAAAAATTTAAGGCTTCTAATCAAATATTAATCTTTTATTCAAATGTGACAAACAAGCGAGTAACCAGTTGGTATCGTAAGCATAAAAATAAATAAAAAGGCAACAAAACTGAAATCAGAAAAACAAAGTCTCTGACGCTTGATGTCAGAGGTAAAAGAAGGAAGGCACAATGCGCCTTCTCAACCAAAAAAAAAAAAAAAAAACAGTTGGTATCACTAAAAAGAAAAGTGATCATTGCCCAGAGACATCTGTAACAAGCTGAAATTTTACACATGTTGATTGTCCATTTGTAGTGAACAGAACAAGGGATGTAAAGAAAAAGTATAATTTCCTATATGTTATATTCCGCTGTTTCAATTAATAAAAGTTTGACATAAATACTAATAAGGTTTCTCTGAGGAAGATTGAATGAATTAAGTTATCTTATTTTTGTATTGAAATATAAGACATCATCTTGACATAATAAAAAATTAGTAATGGCAAAGTACAAATTAGAAAAACATTCAATAATAACATAAAAACAAATTGTATTGTAAGCTAAATATTCATATTCTTTAAGAATCAAAAACGAAATCTTGATATTTCCTAAAATAAATATAATTTTTCTAATTTGTGTTATAAAACTAAAATGTTACATAAATTACTATGTAACACTGGAACTCCATTAAAATTCAATGCAAAATTGTTAAAACTTCACAAAACTTAAAGTCGAAAAGAAATTTTAGAATAAAACTTAACTTGAATAATTGGATAATTCAAAATACATGAAATAGTTCACAACTTTCATGTAACAAAACAAAAAGCAATAATGCCATGCGGGGCACCACATTGTCTGTTGTTTGACGTTTACATAGCAATATTTATGATAAGTAAACTTAACCTGAGAAACTTAACACAACTTAAATCTGCACATTGCGTTATATTTTTAAGGTGTTAGTATTAATAATGTCTTAGACTATTATAAATAGAAACATTTAAAGCATTAATGCACGTACCTGAATAAGTAATAGTAAACTCAAGTGAATAACTTGCAAAATTGCGGCAACAACAACTTTGATTTATGAAGCGTATAGGAGCGACAAGTATCACGAAATAATTGAATGTCCATACATAATTGGGAGGCAATAATGTACAGCCACGATAATGCACGACCTGATAATGTACGGCCCAATAATTCATGTACAAACAATGGTTTGTTTGTACATGAATTATCAGGCCGTGCATTATCAGGGCGTACATTATTGGGGCGAGCATTATCGGCACGGGCCGATATTGTACAGCCAAATAATGTACGACCTGATAATTCGTGTCCCATAGAAAGTAGGTGTACACGAATTATTGGGTCGTACATTATTTGGCCGTACAATATCTTGCACGGACTGATAATGCACAGCCCAATAATGTACGGCCTGATAATTGGAAGCCAACATGGCGGCCACTCAGCTGTCAGAATCCTACTAGCCAATCAGGAGCGTTTAATTCTCTATGATTATGCTTCGTTTAGACTACTTTACTAGTTTAGTTGATGTTTTTGTATTGCGAAAAATTTCAAATCTCGCGCCCTTTTCGACGGTGAAAATTTAAAATAAATTAAATTAATTTAGTACATCATCCATAGGTTTTAAAAATTACTGGACAATAAATGTCCACATGATATTTGCATACTATTTTATTTTATTTAGTATTATTAATTTAGAAGCAATGACGGTGTATTTTTGAATGAATGAATTTTACAGTATGACATCCATAGTACTTCCTATTTGTAAAATTATTTCCTAAATTGATGATATGATTATGTATTTTGTATTCCCTTGTCTTTTTAAAATGTTTCTAAAATCATATGTTTCTTGAAATAGAGTTCTCACTTTGGATATGCTCGAGTTTTTATGATTTTATTCAGCGATAATATGGAATTTTAATAGTGAGAGAAATTTCAAATTAGTCCAGTAGTTTTGTAGTCCTTATAAAGCAACCAAACAATTAATCAAATTTTTCTTATTTATAATATTGGTTACCAGTTAATTTTATAATACATTATTTTATTCTATATTTTGTAATATAGCGATTTTACATAACATTCAACTTATTAAAATGTTTTGATAAAGCAATTCAAATCAAGATAAGATTTAGATGATGATATTAATTTATTTTAGTTTCTATTGAGTGTATATTTATATAACAACTCCAGGAAAATCAATTACAATCAAAACAATACAATCTACATATTTCGTTTTCCCTAAATTGCAGGCGGCCGACGGTAAAAAGTTTCAGTCAAAATTTTAAGTAGAGAGAAGCCCGAAGAGGAGTTATTTTTTTATTTTGTTTGCGAGGTTAATTTACCAAAATCATTTATATAAACAAACTTAAGTTGCTATTTGTAAGCTCAATTGTTGTTACAAGCTTACAATAATTTTCCTGACGTTTGGCGCCATAATTGTGAATAATTTTACCTGTTTTTCATAACTATATTTCTTGGTTATATAGAGGGGTGGGTTATATATCCTTGGGGACATTTTGGTAGAAACATAATTCAACACATCTACAGTTAATTCAAAAATTGACTGTCAACAAATTCCAGTTCAGTTCAATTTCAAATTTTTGTTGGATGCACACTTGCTATGAGAGCTCATTAAGATGAGTCATAAAAAGGTGTTAAAATGGGCTAACTCTACTCAGCTAAGCTTTTTGTAAAATCAATAACTTTAGCCTCCAAAAAAATTAACCAGTTTATATTCATACAATGGGTAAGGATTAATCTTAACATTTGTAAACGCGTGAGCATTCGTGGTAGGACGCGTTACGTTCAATTGTATGTTTGCCTTAATTTTTGGAAAAAATAATTTGAAATGCTTTTTCAGATATGTGCTAACATTTTTTCAAGCCCCCATACCCATTATAGCAAATAACCCCACAGAGCAATTTACTAAATTATCAATTCACCGGTTGGCTCTAGCCATCGCATAAAATAATATGACGGGAGGACTTTGTAACAGGATGGCCAAGAGTAACAGCTTTCTGTGACAGTTATTTTGTCGTTACTAAGCTTTCTAAAGGCAGGGGCATGTGGGGTTCGACCCACTAAAACCCCCTCGGTGGCCAGACTCGAGTGCAAAACAAGAAGGTTCCGGGATCTCCAAGAAACGCACCGGAACGTTGTAAGACTTGTAATGAGTAATAAAAAGAGAGGTTATTTTCAATCTTTTATTGCTTTATTCAATAAATAACATTTTACAGAACGGGATTCCATATGTAGATCCTGGGAAACAAAGTAAAAAATTAACCCATACTTTAAATTATTTAATAAAGTATTGTGATTTATACAATACAACCTAATAGAGAAAACTTTACAAATCAAAGGTTAATATATAAAACATATGTATGATAACAAAAAACTATATCAAAGAAACATTTACATAGTGATAATGAAAACAATTATCTCCTTACTACATTAACAGTTTATTCATATGCAGTTATAGAATATGATTTTATTTTTTTTGAATATTTTTTTATTGGGAAAGTTGTTAGTTATCGGTACTTGTACTAACTTTGACGTCAAAAACTAATTACATGTTTTCCAATTTTTTTTTTTTATGAGAATATTTTAAACATACTATGTGCCTCGGGGGAAACAGTTATGTGGGAGTCTCTCCCGGAAGGGAAGCATACCCACTAAACCACCTCTAGTTCCTCCTACGCATGGTAGTGGAGATACCCTGATGTATCACCACTATGAAGCTGGATCAACTACCTTAGGAAAGGCACATCGGAACTATAGTGCACTTTCATCCCGGCCCTTAGTGGGAGCTGGCGGGTCCCCCCATACCCGCCATCTCAAGGCTATTGTAACTATCCTTTTTAAAATATATACAAACTCTCGGTTTATACAAAATTTTGAAGTAGACTAGGACATCAAAATTTGTATATCTTTCCAAAGGTAGAATTTGTTATTTGTGCCAGGGATATTTTATATATGTGATCGTCTAATTTAGGACTTTGTTCTACATTGTGTTTTTATAGTAACTGATTCTTTTAGGTTATATTAGGAGTAATGACTATTCACTTTCATTCTCGAATCCGAGTTTAGTATCTCTTAATAATTAATTTAAATTAAATGAAAATAAAATTTATCTCTAACATACTTGTAAAAGGTTTACAAGCTATATTTACAATACCCATTACAAGTATCTAGTCGCTCCCCTCATTTCTTAAAAAAAAATTCGATTCGAAAATTGAACATTAGAGCGACAGACTGGGCAAATTACATAATTGAATTCAAACAAACGGTCCAGACAAGTTTGGCATTGCGTGTGACCGCATGGGATCAACACCACTTCGAGTGGGTTAGTCGCACAGATGTTGCAACGAAGGGGTTGAGGTTCGCGATCATTATCGTGGCGGGGGGGAGACGCGGGCAGGACATCGGCGGGTACCAGAATAGGAGCCTGGACCACCTCCGGTGCTACCTGCTCAATGTTATCTGCAATGACAACTTCTTGAGCGAATTCTGGGACGTTATCTACAACAGCCTCAACGCCTACGTCCAACAATCTGCTCGTTTGCACTCTCTAATCTGTTATAATTTGTTGTGGTCTTGGATTGCCAGCTGCTTGCCAAATTCTAAGGAAAACTGCCTCATACAGAGGAAGGTTCTGCATCAGGACTACAGCAGGATGAAAATTGTGTCCAGCAATTATACTGTGTACCGTTAAAATTTGGCAAATTGACAATCCAGCTGGGACAGTCAGGAATGTTCCATCGATGACTAGTACTTCACTGTCAGCGATGCAACGTTCGAAACCGCGCATGACTAATATGACAGCTTTTCCTTCCGCCACCGACACAGTGGCGAAAAGAACAGGACTTAACAAGCCTTATTAGGCCACCGCATATTCCTCCAAGGTGAGTGGCTGAGCCGGCTGTGAGTTTCTCCTCCACTTCCGCATCGATGGCAGCACACTCTCGTAGAGCAGGTGAGATGCAGCATCCGGATATCTGTAAAAAAACATTCCAAAATATTTATTTCAAACTATATTACAAAACATATCATCTTGCTAATTTTTTTTTTTGCATTGAATAAACTACTGCACTGTTTGAATATTCTTTGACTTAATAATAATAATAAAAAATGTTTATTTAGGTTACACACAAATGTAGATACATAAAATAAACAAGGTACAAATTAGTTGGAAGGTGGTAACACTAAAAGGCCTGGGCTCGGCGAATAGCTTGCCCAGAACGACAACACCGATTTTCAGCCCTCGCCTTATGGAGAATAAACCAAAAAGGAAAAATGAAGTTTTTAACTGTTGGTAAATTGATTAATCAACGAATATTCCTATAGGGATGTTTCAAATTAAAATTATATAATTAATATAATAAACTGTTAACTATGTAAATAATATATAATAATGTGAATAATAGAAAAACATAATGTGTCAAGAAAAATATCAAATCGCTCAAACTGTTATCAGGTACAGGTGTTATACCACTAAGTATTCCTAGTTTTTGGCTAGAGCAGACTTGATTGACTTCTATTATCCTATGTTACTCCTAAATAACAAAGGACACTTTTTACATAATATTTACTGTATTATTTCAAAACACAAATGATTGCACTGAAGTAACTTACATAATCTCAACAACCATTGGTAGTGTTTCTATTTACACAACCACCAGTGTATATAGATTGCACTGAAGATTTATATTTAATATTTGCATCACCTTACCTACTAGTTAATAATGCTATCATAGTTTTTCATAGTAAATCATCAATCAAAAGAAAAAATATACACACATCACTTTGGTATTCTGAACTAATTGAATGTCCAAATAAAGGGTCCATAAATAAGGTGGTATAAACAACACAATTCTTAAGAAATAGTTATCACTTACCTGGCAGCTTCTTCCTCATATATGGCATTCAGAGGAATACTCTCCTCTGAAGCCCTCCTCTTTAGTTCCTGGAACATTGTATTGCTGAAAAAAGAGAGGGTTATTTTATAACCTTGAGTAATTACTTTTAAACCGGGAAAATCCATTCCCACAGAAAAGGACCAAAAAATATAACATGGGCAGGGCTGTCTCAGAACAAAATATCCAAAATATTTTATTACATATACTGTCAAGCAAAAGTGCATATACAAACTTTGCACATCACCATGAAATTTACAACAAAACAAGTGACTTTTAGTTGTAGTTGGCTTTTTACAATATTACTTACAGTATTCTTTATGAACAATAAAACAAGCCTGCAACTCAGCCTAAAGGTCATACACTAATAAAAACAAAGAAGGTATTTTTGTTATCTCACCAATTAAGCACCCAGGGAGTAGGGGAATGATTGTGCTGCCCAATCGTCGGTCCAGCTTTAAACGTTGAGTGTCGAAATCGCAGTTTTTGAATTACTTAGAGTAATAAATCCCATCCCGCAGTATCCAGTGCGCTGGACACCGGTCGCTGGCGCACCTCATGATTGTCGAGGCCCCCCTCGAGCGACTGACCACATAAAAGTTATCATCCCGAGAAAACCACCTCGAGTTCCCTTTGTAGGGAAACTACAAGAGGAGCTCCAGGTGGCCTGGGAGCCTCAGGGTGACGGGGATCGGGGACAGCTTGCTGCTCAGCCATTACTAAAAAAAATCCAAAATTTATAGTATTTAGGTGAATATAAAAAACGTTGTGTCGAAATCGCAGTTCTTGAATTTTAAATTTGAATAAAAAGCACGAGTGTGGATAATCCAGCCAAGCACTTTAGAAACGAAATGACAGACCGCGGTTAGATTGGCGGTTCGGTTGGGTTTGAAAATAGTGTTGCCACACAAACAGTATAAAGTTTTTAAAAATTCCATCAGAACAAAAAAGAAATATTTGATTATCGTATTAAGTGAATCTAAAAGCCTCCGCAGACAAGAGACTTATTCGCACAATAGTCTAATCGGCACATAATGTGAATAAGCATGTATTAAATAAAATAAATAAATAAAAATCATTTAATTCAGACCATAATAAGTCCATACATTGTTAGTAAAATAATACTTCAGCGACTGACTATCGGTCGACCAAAAAATTGAATTGTGCTTAACTTTTAATTTTAAACCATATAAACATTAAACTATCGAGACTTCTTCATGTGCATAGCTGCAATTGGCGCATATACACTGCCGATTGTTTAGTTTACTCGTCGATTAATTCCTTTGCTGCATTTCCCCTGACGGTATTCACATAAGATGTGTACTAAAATTCTAATGCTGAATACGGCGAAAAATTCGAGTTGCTGTTGCCGCGATAAAGCATCGTCTTCACTCAAAGACGGACTGCTTGGGCACACTATAATCTTCGATAATGCAAACGAAAACTTTATTTTAAACTTTTACAACATGTTCCTTTTAACAATAATCAAAATAAACAACCAAGTCGTCATAGTAATTTTATTTAATTATTTCAATATGATTTTCTTCCTTTCTTTTGTCATTGTCATTCATTGTCTCACGTCTCTCGCCAGTAACATCAACGTCCTCCCTCGACGTGAAGACCGATAAGGTCGTACAATTTTCTCAAACTCTCAGATGTCTTTCAACTGGAGTTCAGTGGTTACTTCTCTACATTAACCTCACCATATATTAGAAACTGTCGTCTAAAGAAGTGTCGAATCCTTGTGTGTTTGGTTCGTCTGTGGAATCGTGACGTAGGTCATTGGGAGGATGTTTTACTAGCAGTTCCATCAGATCATTATTATGCACCATCATTAATGCTTCCGCATGAAAGATTCTTTAAACATCCTCGTAGAACAGTAGACGGAGCACTCTTCTCGGGAAAATTCAGAACCTGCAGGAGGTAATGAAGTTGTGTGAAACGATGAAGCTACTTCTCTTCGGCGATCCTAAAGGTGGTGATGTGGTGTTATTTCAACCTTTGCATTTTTCATAATTTTTATATTTAGAAATTGTTACGTTGACATTGTCACTGTAATTTTTAATGAAATAAAATCAATATATTTGGTGTGCCGTTTATTTATTACATCGATATGTCTGTTAAAAGATTGGTATTCTTGCTTCAGAAATTTAGTGCAGTCTTAAATTGAGGTGGAGTGTTGTGAATGGGATCTTCTTGAGGATCGAAAGAGGTTGTTGCACTATTAGGTTGATTCTATAAGGAAGATATATTTAAAACAGTAGAGAAAATATGTGCACGAGATAGAATTTTAATTTTATTATTTTACGTTGTTGTTCAATCAATTTATTAGTTTAATAATAAACATTATTTAAGTAATTTACAGTGTGTAATTCCTAACCAAATTCTATCAAACTGCGTTAAATCAAATTTATTATTTTTTAAGTATTTGTTATAATTTGTGTTACATTTTTTGTTATAGTGGCAACAAAATTTCTTTTCTTCATCCCAGTCTAAACGAGGCACAAACCATAAATGACAGAATAATCTGTTGACCAATAAGAGACCAGGTGAGCTGACCAATCAGGGAAGTGGTCATGAATTATCGGGCCGTGCAATATCACCCCCGTACCGTTAATGTACAGCCAAATAATTCGTGTATAAGTAAAGCACGGCCTAATATTCCGTGACCAGTGGTCGCCAATTATCAGGTCGTACATTATCGTGGCTGTACAATATCGGTACGGTCTGGATAATGCACAGCCACGATAATGCACGACCTGATAATGTACGGCCCAATAATTCATGTACAAACAAAGGTTTGTTTGTACATGAATTATTGGGCCGTGCATTATCGGGTCGTACAATATACGGACTCACATAATTTGAATTTGAATTGAAGTTGACTGCGAGTGAGATCAAATACGCCCATTGAGTGACCGAAATAGCAATAGATGTACGACGCATAGCTATACATGATGCTTGAAAAATGCAACACCATATTTAAAGTTTAGGAAAATTATCAAGATTATTAAGTCTGTTTTTAAGAAGAAAGATCAAATTTTAAATAGAACATTTTGACTTCAGACTTTACGGCTTAACTATGTACTTGGTAACTAATATTAACTTATATTGTATATAGTATTTCAGTAAATATAGCATATGAGTAAGATATCATTATTCATTTTAAATACTTACCTTCTTTAATTAATGTTTTTAGGATAATAAAATAACACGCAAGGCTTTCTACCTCCAAAATAGTTTTTGAAAAATTGCTTCCAGTATCAAAATGATTTAGTCAAGTTATAAATTGTTATCACAAACTCGTCAGATAGTTAACGCGTAGCTTCGAGCACGTGGTTGTATTCGAATAATATTCGTCGTCAAAACTTTATAAGAGGTTCTCTCTGTTAAATAGGTTGGTCGCGGTGCATAAATTCCTGTGTTTAGACCGTTCCATTACCAGTTTATCATACAATAATTCAGAAAAATGTCTTATCCTAAAGAAGGTAAGAATTATAATTATTTCTTTTAAATCTAGTATTATACGACTAACTTACGAAGTTTTATGTTTCGTATTTTTTTCCTACATTATTCATTGTATTGTACCTTTGGATTTGTTTGTTTGGCCTTGAACAAAACTTTTAATTTTGTTAGTGGTACGGATGGGTATTTGACTAAAGGATAACTTTTTCATTAATCCACTCATTTTTGACCTTGACCTAGAAAGATGAATAAAATTTAGTTCTAAATTTGATGTATTAAAATAGAATAATTTCAATTTTTCTGATAATTTCCATGGATAATAAAACTTTATTTGATTTCCTCCGATTCAAATATCGCATATAAAGAAGCGAAGCTTTATAAGTAATTAATTGAAGGTATAAATTAATATCTAGACAAAGTATTGATTGATATACTTTTCTTTAAAATTATAAAAGTATAGGATGTTTAAAACTTACTGATCAAAATGATTTTAAAAATTATTGATCATAATTTATAATAGAGCATTATCCTACCCTATCTTTCTACCGTAAGACTTGCTTATTTTTCTGATGTTTTTCAGTTGGTGGTCTGAAGCTGGGCACTTTGCTCATAGAAGGCAAGACAAAACAAGTGTTTGATTTACCTGAGCAACCTGGTCATTGTCTGCTGTTGAACAAGGACAGAATCACCGCAGGAGATGGCGTCAAAGCTCATGACTTGGAGGGGAAAGCGGCCATATCTAACCAGACGAATGCTAAAGTTTTTGAAATACTCAAAGCAGCCAGTAAGCACATTAGTTTTTTTTTTAACTTAAATTACTCAAATTTACTCGAATCGCAAATCATGAAGGTTAGCTTATGAATGGAGAATTATGGTTTCGAGTTTCATGAACGATGTCCTAGCTTAATTTTAATATTAAAAGCTTAAAATATGTACCAACCACCTGTTTTTGTATAGTAAAAACTATAAAAAAACAGGTGCATAAGCAAAAAGTACTTAGTGGACGGTAAGACAAAAACTTTTTGGTTTAATTGTCTCTGTAACCTCAGCTTACGACGCGACGTATACTTGCCTCTTTAAATAAAGCCCGCTACACACGAAGGTAATGAATAGGTAAATAATATATCCTATTTACATGCTACAGAAACATTTCATTATTGTATTTGTTCTAGATATATTTAGCAATATTCTGTTTGTATTACATAATCCGATATCATTTCACTTGTTTCTCCTGACCTCATATAACACCGGAGTATTATCTCGCTTGTTTGTAATTACGAAACTTAAACTATACATAACTTAAGGTCATATTCCAAAGATACTATGTAATAAATAAGCTGCTTATATACTATAATGTAAACATACCTATATCCGTTACATAAATTACGACAGGATGGTTTTGATTTTTTTTTTGTGACATAGTAGTCACTATTTGCCTTAAAGATGCATTTACAGTTTCACCGGGCTTGAGGTGACCGGGCGCAGATGGCGCTTAGCCTAAACCTCGTTTAAAAGTAACTAGGCTCGAGGTCTCCCTCGAGAGCCTCGGCTCGTGCTTTTACTTCGTTATTATTACCGGATTGGTTATGTTTTGATGTTGGTATGTCTCAGAAACTTTTTGTGAACCAATAAAAAAAAAAGCTTTTATTGAAGACGTTATTGCTTTCGCCTTTCGAAACAAAAATTCAAACATCCCTGTTCAACGTCTGACAGATAAGGACAGTGAGAAAATTATTCTTATTCAACATGGAAAGAAAACGAATGAATACACTTTTCAATTTAAAAAAAAAACTGACTAGTATACTTGTTTTTTCAGACATAAAAACAGCATTCGTCAAAATAGCGTCACCAACTGCGTTTATATCAAAGAAATGCGACATGGTGCCGATAGAGTGGGTGACGCGGCGGCTAGCGACTGGCTCCTTCCTCAAGAGGAACCCCGGTGTGCCCGAGGGCTACAGGTTCACTCCCGTCAAACTGGAGACATTCTTCAAGGATGACGCTAATCACGACCCCCAGTGGTCAGAGGAACAACTACTGTCCGCAAAGTTGAAAGTTAACGATGTTGTGATTGGTAATTTGATATTTTTTTGCAATTTGATATTTTTACTCTTTACAGTTGTACTATAACCCAGAATAGTTCCTGATAGTGAAAACCCACAGTCCATAGTTGTATACCTTTGTGGAAAGGAGAATAACTGTCTCCTCTTATGGTATCATTATTAATCATAATTTTTATTAGACTAACTTTAATTTATAATGAGGTTTCTAGGAACATACAAAATGGGGTTTGGTCCAAAATCGATTGGTCCATAGTCTGTACGGCCCAACGGGAATTACCTAACATTTTTCGATTTCTATCGTTTCATCGAAGGGGCGTACACTTATCCAGTTACCTATTTCTTATAATTCTGTAATTTCTGTTTGTTTATAAAACAAGCTTTCCTTCTTTCGCAGGACAAGATGAAGTCGACTACATGAAGAAAGTCACAGTATTGGTTTTCGAAATACTAGAGAAGGCGTGGGCATTGAGAGATTGTGCTCTAATTGATATGAAAATCGAGTTTGGTGTTGACACTGAAGGTACAAAAAAAAAAAAAATTAATCTTACATTTCTACATAATATAAGCTTTCGAATTTCGAAAAAAAGGGAATACTATAATGGCCGCCATGTACGAAATTTCGACACATGACACACGTATCTAAGATTTATATTTAAATTTCGAATAGATTTATTCTTACTTGATTGTTACTCAATTCTTTAAGTATTTTTTTTCTTTTATTTATTACGCAATATCGTTCCAGGCAACATTCTGGTGGCTGACGTCATCGACTCTGACTCCTGGAGGTTGTGGCCTTCGGGAGATAAGCGTCTAATGGTCGATAAACAAGTAAGATTTGTTTATCTCATTCTGGCAGCTATTATTATTTACAACGATGTTATTTTGTACTTAGCTATGATTGCATCATATGTACTTATTTTTTTAGAAGACACATTATTTGGTCAGATTTCGTCATCA
Source organism: Papilio machaon (assembly GCF_912999745.1). Classification (NCBI taxonomy): domain Eukaryota; kingdom Metazoa; phylum Arthropoda; class Insecta; order Lepidoptera; family Papilionidae; genus Papilio; species Papilio machaon. The sequence goes on from NC_059988.1 coordinate 9,384,489, forward strand.
TTTAAAAATTTAAAAACAGATATTGAACTACTCTTAATTAATATTTCGCATTACTTACTGTCAGTTATAGTCTACCTTTGGTTACTTAAATGGCCGCTTAGTAAATATTTCACATAAAAATATACTAGGAGAATCTCTTATTGCCGACTCAACTGACCCTGTATCATGTACAAACAAAGCTTTACTTTTAAAAACTTTATTAACAGGTATACAGGGACTTGAAGAACGTAACCGCCGCTGACTTGGACACCGTAAAGCGTAACTTCGCTTGGGTCAAAGATCAGCTCGACCACCTCAAGCCAACAATACACCACAAAGTCGTCGTTTTCATGGGCTCCCCACAAGACAGGGAACATTGCAACAAAATTGCTAATGGTAAGTTCAAAAAAAAAGTTAGTAAATAATTCCTTTATTTCTGTAGGTATAAAATAAAAAGTTCACTATTAAAATTTTACAAATACAAGGAAACAAGTCTAGATAGTATGATACTGGGCGGCCAGAAAAAGGTAACACCAATAGAAAATAATTAAACGCATTATTTTTAATAATCCAACCAACAGCGGCCAAAGAGCTCGGTCTGGAGGTGGATTTGCGCATCACGTCAGCGCACAAGGCGACGGAGGAGACGCTGCGCATCATGCAGCAGTACGAGGACACGCACGGGGCGCTCGTCTTCATCGCGGTCGCCGGCCGCTCCAACGGCCTCGGGCCCGTGCTCTCTGGCAACACCAGCTATCCTGTCATCAACTGCCCGCCGCCATCTGACAAACTTGTACAGGTTAGAATTTCAGAATTGTGTATAACGCAAATTATCAGAAAAATGGAAAATGTTATGTGATTTTTGGATAAGATTGTGTGTGATAACATTTTTAAAATATTTAATAATAACTGAAAATTAGCCCAGTTAATGAACCTCTGAAGTTTCATATAAACAGATTTTTTCTTTTTCTGTTTTTCTTAATAATGTTACCAGTGTTAAGCCTACCTGTGCTGCCACTTGCCAGTGATAACTTATTATTTATTTTGTTAATTTTCAATCAATGTTTACCTTTAAGGACATCTGGTCATCTCTGTCCGTGCCATCTGGTCTCGGGTGTGCCACAGTGATATACCCCGACAGCGCTGCTATCATGGCTGCTCAGATCATCGGTCTCCAAGATTACCTCGTCTGGGGCAGACTCCGGGCTAAGCAACTCGAAATGAGCGCATCTCTTAGAAAAGCTGACAAACAAATCAGAAATATGTGATTTATGAAATATTACAACTATTGAAAAATTCAATGTTGTAGAATACTCGAATATTTAATCGGTTAATACCGATAAAATTCGCAATATATTAAGGTTTTTAAAATTTATTTCGAATATGTTAAAAAAATTTGTAATCATTCCAATAAATTTATTTTAAACAGGGTGTGTCTCCTTCTTCATTCTTACACAACAAAGAAAAAAACGTAGAGTTCTAAAGAGTCAAATAGGCGGTCCATGATCTCCGACGTACAAAAAGGGTAGAGTGAAACCTTGGCTATTAATTCCATCTAGCAACAGAAATTATTACTTTTTTTGTAGTGCCATTACCACAACCTGCACTAGAAATAAACGCTGATATTCCACGTCTTTCTATACATTGTCATCACAGTTGATAAGTCACCCTACTTGCAGCTGGGTATAGCACTGAAAAAATTAACCATCTTGCATTATATTATGCTACAAACAAATAAAAGATTTAATTAAACAAAAAATGTAAATTCGTTTTTTTATAACTGTAACAGTGAGACATATGACATAAATTCTCATCTTGGCAACATTAAGTCTTGAGATGTCAATATCTGCGAATTTTTTGCGAAGTCGTGTTTGCAGTTTTGGTGCATTGGTGAAAGAAGTTCCTTCCAGATATATTTTTACTATTAGAATGTCTGAAAAGCCGGCAGATTACCTTGCTACCAATGGTTTTGAAAGCAAAACTCCATTCTTAATCGGTGTAGCGGGCGGGACAGCGAGTGGAAAGGTTAGTCTCTAACACTTCAACAATTTATTGATTTTTCCTGATTCCAAGACTTGCTTACGTAAGTGAAATGAAAATGCAGACAAAAAGTTAAATAATTTTTTTACGATTTTGAATAATTATAAAGTAACATTGGTAGAAACGTGCCATAACCTCAAGGTTTGTTTGGTTCATTGTTCAAGTAACAGTTTATAAATATTTGCAGTACATCCGTTCTATGTTATTGTTTTTTTAATGGTAATGAATTGTCTTTAACACATAACTATTTGAAAGTTCGTTGTAGAAATCCTATAATTAGGACAGATTTGTTCTTTTCATTAAATTTTTAATATTGTTTCTAAAATTAGTTATTGTAACGTTTCTATCAAAGAGGATGAGTTCCAATAAGGTAACATATGTATATTTCAGTCAACAGTATGCCAACGCATAATGGAGAAATTGGGACAACAGCACAAAGAACAAACAGAGAGACGAGTTGTCTGTATCAGTCAAGATTCCTTCTACCGAACTCTCACACCGTCAGAGCGGCTCCGAGCTGAACGTGGACAGTTTAACTTCGATCATCCTGATGCTTTTGATGACAAGAAACTGCTTGCCATTCTGAAAGATATTCTAGCTGGAAAGAAAGTTGAAGTCCCAGAGTATGATTATATCACAAATTCTATAAGGTAAGTCTTAACTGAATTATGTCAAAATATGAAAGATGTTTTCTATGGTTTAGGTATGCCCGTAAGTAGCAAGTCTTGTTAACTTGTTAAGTGACTTTGTTTTAGTAAAATAAAATAAAAAAATAATATAGCCTTTATTGCTTTACAACTTGTTAACATTTGATATTAAATGCCTATTTACTAAAAACTAAATTGATTTAACTGATTTTTATTAACAGTTAAATACTTAAACCATTTTTCCAGTTTTTAATGTTCATAGAAAAATTCAAACTTTTAATAATAATAATTTAATTCCAAAAACAATATACTTAAAGCTCATTTTTCAAAAACTCTTGAGTTTATGTTGACATAAAAATATTTTTCCAAAGCCCGCATCGCTCACACACAATCTACCCAGCTGATGTTGTGCTGATTGAAGGCATCCTGGTATTTTATTTCCCGGAGGTGCGGGAACTCTTTCACATGAAGCTGTTTGTAGACACTGACTCAGACACACGACTTGCAAGACGAGGTAAGAAAATTTTCTTTTAACAGTTTACAATTTATTTTTATAAGATATCAAATTACAGATATACAACAAACTCATCTCAATAAGTAATATAGGAATGGCTAAAACGCTCATACATATGTCCGGTGTCGGCACCAACTAGTTCCTAGTAGCCGTTCCTATATTAGTTAATGATAATGTCTCACATTTGAATAATTTAAACTCATGTTCCGTTATTAACTAATTCAAGCAATACATACTATTTTATTTACATTTTATTTAGTCTATGAATATGGTACATTAATCTCTACTAATATTATAAAAAGAGTTGTTTGTATTGTATAGGCTCCAAAACTACTCAACCTATTTGAAACATTCTTTCACTGTTGTGAGGTACACTATCTCTGAGTGACATAGGCTTTATTTGTTAATAGACTTTTTTTTAATTCGCGCGGACGAAGTCGCGTGCAACTGCTTGTAGTATATAATAAAAGTTCTTTCACCATTAGGGAACTGAGATTTACTTTATAATGTATTGTAGAAATGCATTGTTTAAATTCCTTTCAAACCTTACTATTTTTAAATTTCACATCTTACTAATATTATAAACTAGCTTTTACCCGCGACTCCGTCCGCGCGGAAAAAAAATAGAAAACGGGGTAAAAATTATCCTATGTCCTTTTCCTGGTTCTAAGCTACCTGCCCACCAATTTTCAGTCAAATCGATTCAGCCGTTCTTGAGTTATAAATAGTGTAACTAACACGACTTTCTTTTATATATATAGATAGATAGATAGATAAGAAGATGTGAATGTTTAGATGAATGTATGGATGTTTGAAGGTATCCAGAACGGTTAAACGGCTTCCGATGAAATTTGGCATAGATGTAGATCATAGACTAGAAGAACACATAGGCTACTTATTAAGGTTTTTTTACACTGCTTCGAAATTGAATTGAAGGTTTTTTTAATTCCGCGCGGACGTAGTCGTGGGCGACAGCTAGTCTTTCTTATATCTTTTACTTCGTTATAAAATTATGAGTTTTATTTTTTTGTAACATTATTATGTCTTAAGATAAAATTGTCTTAACAAAGTCTTGTATATTGCAGTCCCTCGTGACATAATGGAGCGTGGCAGAGACTTGGAGCAAGTACTCAATCAATACATGAACTTTGTGAAGCCTGCATTTGAGGAGTTCTGCTTACCGGTAATAATAATTTTATTTACTATCTAGATTTCACGATAACTTATTATTTACTTGACATCCAATAACTGTACATAACCTAAAAAAATAACAAGTTATTTTGTTTTGTCAATTTTTGGATTGTTAAGTTTCCATACATAACCAAGTTACGTTTTAAGTTAAAATTAAACCTACATTTTTTTTTCTTTACAGACTAAGAAATTTGCTGACGTCATCATACCAAGGGGCGCTGATAATTTAGGTAAGATAACTCTAAAGTTTTCAATAACAGCATGTTATAGTTTATTTAATTCACAAAATACTTTTAGTATAGTTCTCCTCAAATATCTTGACTGCTCAAGGTGATCGGTGCAATGCATCGCGCGAAGTTAAGCGCCTACAAGATATTTGAAAACAATGTTTCTTTAGTTATTAAATACCTTTATAGTTTCCTTACATATAAATAAACAAAGGTCTTCCCTTGATTATTATCTAGACTTACAACACTCATAACACATGTTTTTTTTTCATAATGTGTGTTAGACGCGTATTTACTTAGGGTTGCCAGGTCGCTAAACCTACTAGCCGGACAGGCCAGCCAGTTTGGCCGGACATTTGGGTAGAAAAGTCGGACACCCTGTATTATTTAGAATTTTGTCTCAGTATTAATAGGTACACTCTCGTTTAGGGAATGTAAAAAGCCTAACAAAAGCCGGACAACCGTTTATTTTGGTCGGACACGCAATCTAAAAACCTACCTATGTCCGGCTTTATCAAGCCTGGCAACGCTATATTTATTTAAAAAAATCGGTAAAAAAAACTTTATACAATCATTATTCATTATAAAAAGTACAAAATCGTAAGTTTTACAATATGTGAACCATAAAAAGCACTAAAGGTCATAGCCACTGCAATTAACTAAAAAAAACCTTAACTTCAAACCTACCTCTTCTAAAACTTGTTGCAGCGGCTATGTTCTTATGTAGCTGCTAATTCGAATTTTACGGCAAACGCGTTAAAGTCCAATTTCTCGTTGTTGCAGTGGCTATTGACTTAATCGTACACCATATATGGGATATTATGTACAAGAAGAGACCAGCGGCGAAAGTTGCGAATGGGACTTGCAATGGAACACATCTGGAAGTTGATGAGGGGAATGGAAGAAGGATGTCAGGAAGTTCGGAGGATACTCTAAGCCGATAGCTAATGCACAAATCGGGATGTTCCATTTTGGATCTGTGACTGACGCGGTTCGGAATATTTTTTTTTTCTTGTCTTATATTCCATTTTATTTCAGTATTTTCTAACAAAGTCTGTTCCCATTTGATCAATCTTAACTATATAAGTGTCATAACTTCAAGAAACATTTTTCCAATTCGAAAGGTAGAAAAAGATTCGAAAAAAATACAGATTTTTTTAAACACCGTATAATTGTTGCCTAAATTTAAATCTTGTTATTTTTTTATTACGTAGAAAAGTAAAAAAAATGTTAGAAGTTTCCCCGCATTAAATTTTAATCATTTCTCAAGTATTTCTAGATTTAAGGATGTGTAAAAATGGTCGTATTTGCCCCAATTTGTTGTATACGCACATATGTATTGCTTTCTATGTAGTATATACATGTATTTTAAAAAAAAAATCAATCTTTATGCATTTTTAATTTCTTATTTATAAGGCTAGGAGGTTTTATAATATAGTAATATTTTAATTAGTGAGACTTAATTGACACACGTCACACGCAAATGTCAAATTTTAAAGTGTTGTCAGCATTTTTTTTGTGTCAATGATATCTGTTTTTTTTTTTAATACAAGATGACGAAAATTTAAAAACTTATTATGCCTATCACATAAAGTGGATGAACAAAATGTTTGTGTCTACATTATGACATATTATTAAAAATGTATTTCGCCTTAGTTTTTGATTATTTATTACATACTTGATTTGTATTATTACTTTTTAAATGAGAATCTATAGTTTTTATAAAAAAATTAAATTATTTAGATTTTTTATTCCTTGAAAAAAAATTACCACCTAACTATTTAAAAAGTGCAAACATCTGGCAGCACACAAAATGTCATTTTAGTCTCTCTAATTAAAAAAATTAACCTTATGATATAGAATTAATAAGATGAAATCAACTAAATAGTTGTTATAGGACCAAAAAAATTCTAAAAATTTGTAAAAAAAATAAAAATAGTTTTAAATTTGTAAACAAATAATTAAGCAGATTTTCCAATGAGCTTCTGAAAAAGATATATTTGATCCCGAAATATATAGTTATTGCTTTTTTAATTTTCTTAATATTTTTGGTATTGTGGTTAACATTTATAAGATCAATGGCCAAAAAAAAAATGAAAACAGACTAACTTTTTACCATCGTATTATGTATAGAATAAATATTATTTCATTATTTTTATTATTACTTATAAGTGTCGTTATTTTTAGGTTAATAAAATCGTACGTCACAGATCCAATACTATTTTGTAATATAAAATTTATGCTTTATTCGAAATATTAATATTGTTACGTATTTTACGTATTTATTTTTTAAGTTGGCAGTACCAAGCGGCATTTGGTTTAATAATGACGTTATCTCTTTCACACCTTCATGTGTCTTGTGCGTTTGTTTCGCTCACTCCTTTGTGATATTCGTACATTTTCCTAGAAGCTAGTTATGACGCAAATATTCGACATGAGAATATTATTTTATCCCAGTTACAAAATGTATGCGTAATAAAAACACGCACACAAAATAACAAATCAAAAGATTTGGGTAAACTATAAAAAAATGGAATTTAGCCGTTCTCGGTGGTCGTCTCACACAAATTATTTCAAAAAGGTTTAACATTTTTTAAATCTCGCATAGGGATAAAAAAATATCATCCCGAATTTAATAGATTAGATAAAATTTAAATTCTAGACAGCTATAGCAATAGACAATATTAATTTGTTTTTAAACAGCAATTTCTTTTAATTCCTTGCGCATGCGCAGCAATCGTTCCAATACATTTATGTACTGCTTTTATGTATTATTTAGGTTAGGTTATAAACTATATACATTATGTATAAGGCTGACGTTTTACAAAGTACATAGAGTAAGGAATAATTTCATTTATTTGCTTCAAATAAATATATCGCGGAATAAAGTCATCGTAAAACATAAACAAAAAATCAAAAAATTTGTTATTTTTCTATATTTAGACAAAATATAGAAAAATAAATATGGGAAAGTTGGTTCCAGTTATAAATGTTAAATTTTTACATTGGAGTAATTGTGTGTAATCTCTATATAATACAGTTGTTGTTTATATTTTTAACTATAATAAAAAAAAGTTTTCTTTTTTAAATTAATTTCTTTTTAGATTTGGAAACTGAACAACACTTAATGCATTTACACTTTTTATTTTGTTTTGTAAATTTGAATGCACAATTTTGTGTTAGCATTTTATAAAATAAATTTTTATTCCAATAAATTAGTTTAATTTTTTAACAAAAATTATAAATTGTGTTCAGGCAGAGGCTGTGCCAAATAAAACTATAGTATGAATGTAAAAAAAATGTTTGTTTTTTTTAATTTAATTTCGTACTTAGGTTAAATTTATTTCTGCTATTTGGACAAATCAACATGTAAAGTTACCTAACAAATGACTTCCTATTAACTAAGCGTTTTATGTATAAATTAAATATAACATGAAAAGAAAATAAACGGAGTTTAATTTGTTACAATGCCTTATTAATAAATAAAAAAAAAACATCATCAAAGTCTTGGTTTTATTTGAATTGCTCGCTCTAATAGTGTTCTTTGACTTATATACATATGTATTATTTTCTAGTTTTAGTATTACATAGTTATTCCTATATTCATAAAGGATACCAAAAATCACATACTAATTTTAATATAACTGATGACAATACGAAAGCAATTGCAAGAAATATTCATGAACTCCACTGGTCATACTGTTTCACAGCTTTGTTTAAAATCTAGTTGTCTATATATTTTTCAGTGGCCATAGATTTAATCGTGCAGCACATATCAGACTACCTGCGACGTAGCCCGGTGGAGAAGTTGCCTCCTCTAGGCATGTCCTCGTCTGTGCCCGGCAGCCCACAGCGCAGCGGACAGAGCAGCCGGCCGCATTGAAGTTACATCCTGTCTATTTCATTTAGTCTTATAAGGTCTGTAGTGTTATGGCTAGTGAGATACCGCACACGTTTAGATTTACATCGCATGCGATTTTCAGATTCATTTTTAGTTATAATATATTTTCTTAAATGTTTTTTCAATTCTGAAATTTTTCGTATTAGTGAAGTCAAATAAATTTGGCGCCAAAATTAAATTTTGAATAGATTAGAGTAGCGTCTTACGTTCGAAATTCTATCACCAAAGAGCAGATAGTGTGTTACTAAGTAAGAAATAATCACTAAAATAATTATTTTAATATTTATTTTTTTATTATATCCTTTAAAATATAATGAAGAAAATTATTTTCAATATTATTATTATAATAAAAAAAATGATAGTTTTAATATTTTAATTAAATTTTAATAGCTATAAATCACATAAGAAAATTATATAGACACCATAATTTATATTCTTTGTAAACATACAATTTTAAAGTATATTTATAACCTTACATTGCACATTTTTAATATTCAAATTTAAAATAAGAGCTAAAGCTAGACATTTAGTAAATAAATAGTCGAGATTTTGTTAAATATTCACGTAATAAATAAACCTTTGTGAACTTTTATTAAGAATCGAGTTGCAATAATTATTAAATGCTTTTGTCTTGTTGAAGAGGTTATCTTTTTTAGAAGTTATAGAGTAGAGGCTTTTATTTAAGATAGATTTATGTTAAAATTGACCTTAGGTCACTTGTACAGTCGGGGAATTTTATTTCCTTACCACTCCTACACTTTCTATATAACCATACATTTAATACTAACAATGTAATGAGATCAAAAACTATTCAAAGCAACACGTATAGAGCTCTTATAGTCACTATTAACTGCACTATATTCGATCGTAAAGGGAAGTGATTTAAAACCGTCAACGTATCTGTGACTCTACTGGCGTTGCGGATATCAAATAATTTTAGGCAGTCCGTTGCTCGTTTGCCCGTTCTATAAAAAAAAGTGTACTTAATTCTTTGACTGTACTGTTTGATAGCAATTTTTGTCAACATGTCGATAACAAAACTATTTAATTAATGTTCACAAATCTAAAGTAACTTAACATATCTGCACTTAGATTTTAACTAGTCATTCGATATAGCTAGATTAATTGCAAGGAAAGTAGTTTATAAAAAAAAAAAATCGCTCAAATTATTCATTATCGGTACAAAATAATTTTTTTTCACTTGCAGTTTATTATTAAAAAAATTTAATTATAAAATTTGTACTTATAAAGTTCGTAAAGATTAAAAAAAATGTTGACTGAATTTTCCTAGTCAATTGTGTTTGAAAAAAAATGTAATTTATTTTTAAATATTAATTGAAGTAAAATTACGATTTCAATAGAAATTTCTGATTAAAGAATTTTCTTTCTATACTTATATGTTATTTTTTTTTACCACTATACTTGCTTTGTTAATTTAAACCCATCGCTATCTTATTTATTAAAAAATGTGACAATGCAAATACGCGCAAATTACTTGTATATTTTTATTTTTAAAAGTAGCACTTTAACTTATTGTATCGTAGGCACATTTAACACATAGATTTCTTAAATATAATTTATACAAACCATATAAACAAATAAAAATCAAATCGTTTTAAAACTTATTCTAATATTGGACTTAGTTTCTAAACAATAATAAAATTATCTCACAATTTGCACAAAATTACAAATGTTCTGTTAAAAATGTCAATGAGTGTAACAAGTGCCTTTTAATTTGGTGACGTTTGTTTACGAAGTTTAGGTGTTAAGTTTGAATATAGTTTTGATGCTACAAAAGACATTTCGTACACAACGCAACGTAAATCTTAGAATCTTATATTTTCTGGCGTCGCGAGTTTCTTGTTCCACGCGCTCCGTACATAAAAAGTTAAAGCGTCGACGTAAGTGGTCTATTCGATTAGTTAACAAGCATAGCGATTCTGTCAACTGTATAGATTTCTTCCGCCATCTTGAAAATCGCACTGACTTCTGGTGACCATCTTGACAAACAGGCTGTGAGCGACTTTAGCGACTAAATCAAAATGTCGGCGACGCGTACCTGTTAACAAACCTCTATGATATTGTATTACGTTGTTCACTTACCGATAATTTCCTATACCAAAATATCGTCATCTATGTTTTGAATAGAGATTTTGGTCTCAGAAACCAACGGTTAGTGACTAAAGTCGCCGAATTTCGAAAATTTTACGTTGCCTTGTGTACGAAGTGGTTAAAATTTTATTACGTAGATTTATTAGGCTTGTTAGACAATTATGACACGATTGCTTTTTTAAGATCAAAATGTTTTTAACTGACCCTTTCGTAAGATGTAATTAGTGTTAATTATTTTATTAATATTACTTGATAAAAAATATTAGATTTTCGGAAAACCTCGACGCCTACGAACCAAAGAGTATTTATTGGGTACTTATTAAATAAGCAACGTCCAATTTAGTTAAAATAATTATTAATGAACAGTGAGTTATTTATTTTAAAGTAAAATTAAAATAATTTATTCCGAACATTTTAATGACGTTGTATATTAACTGTTGACATGAGGCTGTTTAAATACGGTTTTTTTGCTAATTCGTAGAATATAATTATGACAATAATTTTTATTATTTTCATAACTACAGTAACATTTGATGATGTAGCTTTAGCAATTTAATTTATTTCTTCAAAATTTAAACACTTAAATCTCAAACAATTTAAAAAAAAATTGTTTTAAGAAACTTGTTCTACTTTTAAAGGTGTTATTTTTTATATTTTTAGGTACATAAAGTGTTTGCCTTTTGATTTGTTATTTTTATAGTATTTTTTGGTGTAATTTTGTCCGTTGCATAGTTCGTAGTTAATTGTCATTGCTGATTATTGTAAAAATTCATGAACACAATAAAGCTATTTCATTTTTAAACTGTTGTATCTTTTCCCTACCTTAAAACGTTACGTCGAGTTTATGAAAAAATTATATTGTTGAATTTGTGAAAAAAAACATACACGATGTTTTTTTCACAACCAGCCAGTATGTCCTCTAGATCAAAAAAGTTTACATAGGTATTACCTACTTGGTAAGAAATGATTTAATAATTTGAAATAGTATGTGTTGCTTAGACTTTTTTGATGTGTTTATTTTGCAGACTTCTTCTTTGTTCTCTTCGTGTTTAGTCGTTTAAGTGTTTTGTAACACAGTTTATCAATGTACTGAGTGATAAAAAAAAACAACAAAATTAAAATTTGATCCGCCTTTATTACATGACACATTTAAATAATTATCGCAAAAAGTTACAAATGAACAATTTACAATTCAATCGGGTCTTAAATAATTTCGTTTTTAAATATAAACACGACTTTGATAGCGTTTGCACGTGTCGCGGCGTGTGGACTAGAGGGCGCTGCGGGCGGCGGCCGGCGCACGCGCACACTATTGTACAAATTATGACAGAATATGTTAATTACTTAATTCTTCAAATAAATGGAGAGAAAATAAGACATTTTTTGTGCAATAATAATCACTAAATATATTTAATTTTCAACAATTTCCATACAAAATTGGACGATTTTATATTTTGCTTTGTTATAAAACAGGAACAATACTTAAGGCAGAATATTTTGCTCTGTTTTGCTGAAATATTTTCTCTCCATTTATTATTGGAATGAATATCAAAATGATTTCAACAGTTTATATGAAACACATGTGAAAAAACATGTCATCTCTTTTTGTCTAAAGAGAATTAGTGAGATAACTGTTGTTTTAGTATATGTGTTTCGATAATGAAAACAGAAGTTATCGTAAATATATTGACTATGTCATATATATTCAAACAAGGATATCTGACTCGGTGAGAGGCGCTACTATCGCGGTTAGTTGTGTCAAATCTAGATGGACACAGAAAATAGCATAAAAGAAAAAAACATGACATACAAAGTCTTGGATTCATTATTTTATAGCTGTCGCTCACCACTCCTTTTCGCACGGAATTTATAAAAATACTTGGAAGTAGATTACGAGTATGTGTATTTTCTTTACTACCTATGTTCTATATTTACGCAAAATTTCATCGTGATCTGTTGATTTAATTATACAAACTTTCGTGAAACATTATCATTCACTAATATAGAAACGGCTAAAACAGTGAGCTTCGGGCCGCGTCCGCGAAATAATACCAGTCCCACTCATCCTGATGAAGGGCTCGAAACTAGTCGGTGCCGAGATCCGATGAGCCGTTCTGCAGATGCTTTCTAACAAACATCCATCCATCCATACATTCAAACATTCACATTTATGATACTAGTAAGATCATGAGGTGACAAACGAGCTAGCGGGCACCTGAATATGCCTATTAACATTGACAGGAGGGCGGTAGTGAGCTATCATAGTTTAATTCGGGGATCCCCAAACTATTTTGGTCAAGTGACCCCCACAGACCCCCCCATGGCCAAATTACCTACTTTTAAGATCAATTATTGTTATTATTATTATTTTTCATTCTGACTTAGGTCAATAGAAGAAGACAGAGTGAGAATTAGCAATGCTTTAAGTTTAATATAGACTCCTTTCGGAATACCTGGTTTAGTTTGTCTTATACCCACCGAGTCAGATAATTTTGTCGGTGTACAGTTTAATGTGAACGCGTCGCCAACCTGACGCCCAAAAATAGACACGCGGTGCTTACAAACTTTGCTCTCTAGCAAACGGATTCTGCTACAGCCGTACATAAATATTGTCAATTAATAATTGCGTTTTATTTTTAAATTACGACTTCATTTCAATCAATAACTATTGCGTAAAAACATAAGATATAATTTTGAAAAATACATTCATAAATTTGTGTTAAATTTAAATTTTGTAATTCAATAAATGAAAAAAAAAACGATTTATATAAAATAATCTATACAAAATATTACAAAATGATAACTTAATTAATAAAAAACTTTTCTTATGTGACATTGACTTTTATGAATTAACGAAAAAATAATATATTTACAAAACAGCACCCTTGAAGACAATTTTTTGCGTTTTACGAACATAAAAGACAAATAAAAATGAAAAAAATATGATATGAAATAAAATGTTTCAATAAAAACGCAAAAAATTACAAAATGCGTTTCCAATTGCACTTGCTATAAAGATAGAACAACTATCTTAGAAAAAAAAACTATTTCGAAAAATAAAAATGTTTACGAAAACTGCGTCATCTCTGTCCATAGACAAACCGCATTCATCACAATTGTATAGAAAAAATGAATTGAACATATTTATTGCATTTCAAACGTATCTTAATAATATACACAATATTTACATCGAAATATTTTTTTCACTATATTATAAATGATAAATAGGAATATTCCCACAATTTTTTTAAACTTTACCAACTTCAACACAGTTTTCGAATTCGACTCTATTTATTGTCTCTTTAGTACTGAAAATTAGCAAGAAAAATATTAAATTAAGAGTCTTTTCGCACAAGGTGAATTAACAAGCAATGATGTTTAGCAAAATTATACACTATTTCTATTGTACATAAGATTCAAATTCGCTCGCCGTAATGCCTCCGCCATACTAACCCTAGCGCAAATCTCTTCATTATCAAATATAAGCGAAACTTATTAATATATTTACATTAAAACGTAATTGTCTTGAACTTTTTGGTGTTTTTAGCTTAATATATCGCTATTTGTGAATTGCACTTAGGTATTTTATAATATTCAAACACCAAACCGACCTTACATTCCACACAGTGCTGTTTCAAGATAAACTTTCATTACTCCGAGGTTACAATTAACTTTCACACAATTTTAAAGGATTTGTCGCTTTAAAAAAACACTATAATACATTTTACAACAATTGACAGATATAAAAGATTTCGACGACCATAGACAATTTAATTTACGTCACAGTCACAGACATTAAAAGACAGAGTTATAGAAGTTATACAGAAAAAGATTAGAATTGAAAGAACAGTCTTTGGTTTATCGAAATCTTATATCTTTAAAAAAATATTTAAGCCCGAACAGTATATACTTCAGTCGTTACAACATTAGCTAGCCGATCTCCTAACTAACGCAAACACGGTCCAAAGGTCGAAGGACCAAATGTAAAAATACCGAACGCGATACGAAAATTACAGCCATTACTATTGGTCTTAGTTAATATTAAGCTATGTTTTCACTTAGCTTTATTAAGAGAACAATTTTAACAACGAGTATTATAATTCCGCGATTAAATATATTTCAAAAATACACATTTTTACAAGTGAATCCGCCATTTTTAAACTGTCAATACATTTCGCGCGCATTTTCAATTACAGATAACGTGAGAAGCTTTGCCATAAATTCATAAACTTGAAGTTATTAACCAAACAAAGTGTATATTTAAAGCTGTAGAAGCCAAGTGAAAACATTCAAAACATTGTCGATACAATGGTTAACCGAGACGATATCAGCTGTCTACTAAACGCTAGCAATATCAAACTAGCACAATAGTGACCACAATACGGCTGTGATCGACCGCTGTCTCGGCTAACCAAATAATGCATAGGTGGTCTAAGAGTGCACAGTTTGTGGGTCACGGCGTGATAGAGGGCGGGGTTCTGCCCAGGCGGGGCGCGGTGAGACCGCCTGACTGGTGCACCACACAGGGCGAGTCCCCGGGCGCAGCACGCAGCCCTGCGCCAGCGGGCTCTGTGAGGGGGCGCTAGTCGGTGGGACGCGAGGGCGCTGATCGCGGCGGCAGGGGAGACGCGGGAACGCTCCAACTCTCGCTCGTGCCCCATCTATCGACAACCGCTAGTATTATACAATTTAGCTTTCCTTATTATCACACTCAGACTTATATTCACTAAAGCAGTTCTTTAATGTAGATTTCCATAATATATCTAAATTAAGGATCTCCCTTAGTGGTCAAACGAGTCTGAGTGCGTTTTGTACACAGAAAAAGCGAGTGCAAGCTTTGTAAAGAAATAAAAAATGTACTGAAGTTGATTCGTTATAGTTAAATGTAATAATATGATGTTAAAGTATTGATAAAATGTTCATAATGATTATGAAATAACTTGAATTATTTTGATACATAATAAAAGCGCAAATAAAGCACTGAGACATGCGCATACTTTGATGACATTTTCACAAGATAACAAACTGCTATTAGATGTTTATTTCCAACAAGTTAACAGTAACAATAGCAAAATTGTAAAATCAAATTGACTGTTGACAATGTTTCTAAAAATTAAATTAAACCTAGCTTACGCAACACGTATACTAAAAGTGCAACATGGAAGGAACATGTAAAATATACTACGACTACTCACATTGTGTTTCAAACCTGTGTTTTAGAATTATCAGCACATCCACACGATTAATTTAATAGTTACCTAGCAGCTATCAACTTCGCTGGCATCTAGATAATGTCGACACAACGAGAATCCAGAGTGGGAGTTATGGAAGTCAAATTGGTTTTAGTCGGAAAACATACTCAGAAAAATTGTTTTCGCCTGTTCTAACAAAGAGTTTGCAACAGTGTAACAGCACGAATTGCGCTCGATGTGTACAAAATTATGACCAAACAGAAATCGTGCTAGACAATTTTAGCTCTCTTTCCTCCCTCCTACCCTTTTTTAATGAGAAAAGGATAGGATAGGTATGGGAACTATTATTTCTCCCTCCCAGGATTCAGCGTCGCGTGTTACGAGATCTGTAAACACGTACCTAGTGGTGCATGTGGTGGGTCGCGCCGTGGCCATCTCCGGCACTCACCTGTGCAGCGGCTGCTGTTGCCCGCGATGATGAGTGCGGTCGCGGCGCGCTGCAAGATGGTGCCACTTCACGTAGCCGCTCAGCCGGCGCTTCACCAGCCCGGCCAGCGAGTGCAGCCAGCCTGACCACGCCCACAGTTACCGTAACCCCGCCCCGCCCCACACCCTCACGCGACACGCTCACCACTCAACGAGAGCCCGATCGTTCAGTTATATTTCAACAATTCCAATCAGATAAAACAAAGTTAATACTAAACATCGACCGTACAAATTCAAATATCGTGTATTTAGCAAATTATTTAACACTTGGTATGCGGGCAACATATATCTACGTTTTTTTTTCAGTCTGTCAATAGAGCGCGAGTCACGTAAAAATACGTATTTAGTAGATTTGTAGTGGATACCCGCTAACCACCACAAATCTACGAAATACGTACAATTACTTGATATGCGTTGTGAGGCAATGGGTTGCATTTCTTCTTACCACAAGTTCTGATTGTCGAGTTACTCAGTCTTTCACCGAGTTATTTTTTCTTCAATCGAATTCGTAACTCTAAAACGTACAAGGCGTGTTTTGTCAATTTGAACGATGCACGTGTAATTCGGGAGCGAAGTATGCCCACATGCCAAGTGTTAATAGTAACTTTGGTACTTAAAAAATACGATGCTATCCATTTTCTCTGGTGAAGCAAGGCGATATTGACTTACATCTCAACGAGCGAGCTCTCTATTGCGGCCGGCTACAGCGGCGCTAAGCCAGGACAGACCGATGACGATATATGGTCACCCACACCTTGCTACTAAAAGCTGTTCAAATACAACCGTTTGGACCGCCCACCACTTTACTACATTTTTTTTAATCTTCTAATAATTTTTTCTATTTATTTTCTATATATTTATATGGTAAATCAACATTTAATTAAATATCTTTTAGTTGCCATTTTTATAATTAATTTTTTATTTATTTTATTTTATATAAATATCAAATAGCAGTAACTTACCAATACAAATTCTGACGAATCAACATTAAAAATCTCGTAGAAATTCCAATAAACGACAAACCAATTTAGCTCTTAATCCAAAAGGAGTAAGGTATATTTCGGAATGCATAAAGCGGTCCAAACACTACTTAGACACGATAGACCGTTCATTTGAAGCGTGTTTAGCGAATTTAGCCGTTATTAGCGAGGTGTTAAGGTTGTGTTTAGTGTAGCGAGGCGTGACGTACAGACGTACAGGCGATATGGTCGCGTGAGGACAGCGGCAAGAAGCACAGCTATTGTTGACAAACTGAGAGAACTCGAAATATCCATATAAATAAACGATTGTCTACACCAAAGTATTTTTTTTAATAATTTAAGTGTCATTTTTAGATTTTTAATGGAATATAGACCTTCAATATGCTCTCAGTTAGCAACAAAACAAATACACAAAGAACACATCAAAGAACAGTAAAAAAAATTAACTTTTCTTTTGTGATTGAAGTTAGATTACGTCACTTTAAGTTCCATAATAAATTTTAAATGTTTAAAATATTTTAATAATAGTTTATTTCTTCGAAAATATATAGCAAATAATAATGTGGTGACGAAATGATAAAACATAAACAAAATGACAAATACAGAACTTGGATAAGCGAGAAACCTCTATAAGCGAGAGTCCGGTTTTAACATACGACCTTTAAAAGCGAGAACCTCGATTTAGAGAGAAACCTGTAAAAGCGAGAAAAACGTCGCGATCCCTTGAACTCTCGCTTATCCAATAACGACTGTTAATATTTCCATCTCTGTTTTTTCGTAAGAGAATGAATGAAACAACATTATACAAAAAAATATGTATAATTTTTAAGTGACATAATCAAACTTAGAATACTTGATACTACAATTTGCAATTGTTAGTTTAGCTTAATGTACAAAACGTATTTCCTTACAACCCTTAATTAAAACTACCCTCAAAATTAAAAAAACTTAAAAAAGGTAGATTTATTATATTATCTTGCTATAAATCATAATTATTTCTACATTTTTCTTAAATCCCATTATCTTAAGTAAAATAACTGCGAAGCAAAGCACGAGTTATTTTGCTGGCTTTCAAATTTACTGTTCCCGTACATTTAATGATGGTAAAAGAAATATGAGATTTGATGGAAGATGAATAAAAATGATTGTATTATCTCATTAGTTTCTTATTTATAGTACTATCGGGGCGCGGCTGTGCCCACGCCGATATGATAAATACATTTACAAATAAAAAAATCATTTAAACAAATTCTAAATTAAAATTTACTAATGATATAGCTTTTTTTCAAACTTCAAAAATTAAAAGTAAAAAAAAAATAAAGTGCTTTATTTATGAATTCACAAAATTTGATTCTATCATTAGATATATTTATATTTTTATATCTTATATATAATATAGACAATACAATCATTTCTCAACACAAATTGAATGGCAAAGGAAAGAGTGGCAAGCGCAGCAATAATATTAATTTAAAAAGTTATCACAACAAAGGCTGGCTGCCCTCGGATTTATTTACAAAATTACCAATAATAAAATACACAATAACAATTACAAAAAAAACATAAACATCTATTATCCGAATTATATTTGAATTTAAATATCAAATATTAAAAAAAAATACCAAATAATTTATTTTGAAATAAATGTCAAAGATAATTTGTATTATATATTGTTTGTATTTATATTTGTATGTATGTTTGTATGAGTAATGTATGATATTTACCTTGATCATCGTGGTGTTTGTTCGGCGCTGCGACGTCAGATCGATACCCGTTACGTAATTCAGCTCGCGTCAGACTCTGACTACGACCTTCTGACAATCTGCGACAATAAAAATGTCAATTTAGAACTGTTGATTTGTTAAATACAGTCAAAACTGGATAAACGAGAGTTCAAAGTACCGCAATATCTTGTCTCGCTTATAAAGGTTTCTCTCTAACGTGAGATTCTCGCTTATAGA
The DNA here is from genome assembly GCF_912999745.1 of Papilio machaon. Taxonomy (NCBI): domain Eukaryota; kingdom Metazoa; phylum Arthropoda; class Insecta; order Lepidoptera; family Papilionidae; genus Papilio; species Papilio machaon. Next base: position 9,403,719 of record NC_059988.1, read on the forward strand.
GGTCGTCCGGTTGTACCGAACTCTCGCTTATCAAGGTACATTTGTGTCGCCAAGGGTAGTTCGTCCTAAGTTAGGGATATCTAGACCATAGTGAACCGCGCAGGCCGGATTACAGATATCTTTGAATTTATTCACCAATACATTATGTACAAGTTGCACTTTTCCTCCATTTTCTTTCACAGTAAGAACCTCGGATTGTACACACGTAAAGAAACTTTTTTTATATAAAATAATTGTTAATATTGTTATATATATATATATATATATATATATATATATATTAGGGTGATTCAAAAAAATTTTTTAATTTTTTTTTTAACCGATACCCTCTCAAATGTTTCTATTTGATATAAAAAAATTTTTCACCAAACCTGAGCCCTATAGCTCAACTCTAAGGGGTCGCTACTGTTTTTTTATTTTCCCATTTAATTAACATGGGAAAAATCGTTTTTTGTTTTAAATTGAATTTACACATAATTAACGCAATTTTTTATAAAAAACGATTTTATATTCTTAAAGTAGAGTCTTCGAGCTTTCCAAAACTCTATTACAAAGTACAATTATCTTTACATAAAGACTAATTACAGCTATTTAAAAATCACTAAATTTCAAAATTTGAAAAATGCTTGTCAATTATTTTAAACAACACTTGTTAATGCAGAATAATTCAAATTAATAGCATATCAGAAAGGCGTATTTATCTTAACTGCTACATTGTACTCTAATTATCATTAATAAAAAACTATTAACTAGAATGAACATGTTCAATTTTTTATTTAGATTATTAATATAAAAAATATGTGACAAAATTATATTCCATGATTACTTGTAATCATACACTTAATTCATTTATCTTATTGATATCATGTGTGCTGCAACTTACACTACGTACTAAAAACCATTTTCGAAATTTGTAATATATAAAAATTCAATGCTTACTAATAGTTTAAGTAAAAATTTTGAGGATTGTGCAAAAAAAAAAATAATTCCAAGCATTTTTCAAATTTCCAAATTTAGTGATTTTTAAATAGCTTTAATTAGTCTTTATGTAAAGATAATTGTACTTTGTAATAGAGTTTTGGAAAGCTCGAAGACTCTACTTTAAGAATATAAAATCGTTTTTTATAAAAAAAATGCGTTAATTATGTGTAAATTCAATTTAAAACAAAAAACGATTTTTCCCATGTTAATTAAATGGGAAAATAAAAAAACAATAGCGACCCCTTAGAGTTGAGCTATAGGGCTCGGGTTTGGTGAGAATTTTTTTTATATCAAATAAAAACATTTGAGAGGGTATCGGTTAAAAAAAAAATTAAAAATTTTTTTTGAATCACCCTAATATATATATATATATAATCAAGTATTACCTGTCACTAAGCAGTAGTGGAGAGGGGGGATGTAACCGCTCGTGTAATGGAGGGGGTTCCAGTTCTGAGCTGCCATTCGCTGAAATTATATGTACAATTGTAAAACATTTTTATATATATTGGACTATATCTTTTTAACAAATATATTAGGTCCTTACATATGAAATTGGCGTTTTTCGTACTGGCCACTTTAATCACGAATTTCTCCTCTTTGGTAAGGAATTCCAAATTCAAATTTGTACAGCTATAGACTCATGTATTTGTGGTTCGATGACCGTCATTCATTTGTTTTTTTTCTTTTGTTTTTTTCTGTTTGCGTCACTCATTTTACAAAATGGAAAACTTAAAATATCGCATTATTTACGAGTACGAGTTCCACCGTGGCACTAGTGCTGCGGAAACGACTCGAAGGGTGAATGATGTGTATGGCGGTCGTATTGCAAAAGAAAACACATTTCGTTTTTGGTTCCAACGTTTTCGTTCTGGAAATTTCGATCTGCAGAACAAGCCCCGTGGACGGCCTGAGACTCAAGTTGATAATGAAGAGTTGAAGGCTATTGTCGAAGCGGATCCATCGCAAACCACGTCCGAGTTAGCTGCAGGCTGCGATGTTAGTGATAAAACTGTTTTAATTCACTTGAATCAAATTGGGAAGATTAAAAAGCTTGAAAGGTGGGTACCTCACGAATTGACTGAAGCAAACCGGCAAACGCGCGTCGACTGTTGCGTTACATTACTAAACCGGCACAATAATGAAGGTATTTTAAACCGAATCATTACCTGTGATGAAAAATGGGTTCTTTACGATAATCGGAAGCGCTCAGCGCAATGGTTGGATCCTGGCCAGCCAGCCAAATCCTGCCCCAAGCGAAAATTAACCCCAAAAAAGTTACTTGTAAGCGTTTGGTGGACTAGTGCCGGTATTGTTCATTACAGTTTTCTCAAATCTGGCCAGACTATTACGGCTGATGTCTATTGTCAGCAATTGCAAACCATGATGGAAAAGCTAGCGGCTAAACAACCTAGGCTGGTCAATCGCTCCACGCCACTGCTGCTTCACGACAACGCTAGACCACACACTGCGCAACAGACGGCTACTAAATTAGAAGAGCTTCAATTGGAAAGTCTAAGACATCCTCCGTACTCCCCGGACCTTGCTCCAACAGATTACCATTTTTTTCGAAATTTGGATAACTTCTTGCAAGGGAAAAAATTCAACTCCGATGGGGCAGTCCAAATCGCCTTCAAAGATTTTATTGATTCCCGTCCGACTGGTTTTTTCAGTAAAGGGATCAATGAACTACCTATGAGATGGCGAAAGTGCATAGAAAATAATGGTTCATACTTTGATTAATTAAATATATTATATTAAAAAATATTCGACTTTTTGTTCCTCCCATACAAAACGCCAATTTCATATGTAAGGACCTAATATTTGGCAAATTACAATCAAATAAAACATCTAAAATCTCTATATATAAAATTAATCCCTATTACCCTTGGTCACGCCATCACACGTGAACAGCTGGACCGATTTCACTTTTTTTTTTGTTGTGTTTGTTATTGTCAGAAGGTTCTTATGACAGAAAAAAATTTGATGGATGGATAAATGGATGGATAATGATGTTTGTTTGAAGGTATCTCCAGAAAGGTTAAACAGATCTTAATGAAATTTGGTATAGATATAAAACCCTAGAAGAACATATAGGCTACATATTAAGTTTTTTTTTAAATTCCGCACAGACAAAGTCGCGGGCGACAGCTAGTATGATATATATTAAAATTACTCACCGTCATGTCCTAACATATGATGTCTATTAGTTCTTGGTGGAGGTTCTGGAGATCTTCCTGTGCTGTGTTCTCTGCTTAAACTGAAAACAGTTATTTTTTTCAGTTTAATTCCAGAATTAATTAAAAAAAAAAAACAAAGATTAGGTATAGAAAATAATTAAGCCAATAATTAAAGTTTTGTATTCAAAATGTCTATACATAACAATTTATACAATATATGTATGGATAATAACTGTTACATTCTCAATCATTATTGACCTTCTATGCCTAGGTGTAGAATGCAGGTCGACCCTGGATCTCCTCTGCTGACTCTGATGGTAGAACCTCTGCAGCACTATAGGACTAGTGTTGCCTGAACTCTGCGAATTAAAAATATTTGATTGAAAAAAAAACACAATTGAAACAACAAACAAAAAAAATACTTTAGCACTCTTTTTTCTGTAGTAAAAATAAAAAAAAATAATTTGATATATTACAACACCAAATTAATAGTGACAAATAATTTTTAATATTATTAATATTATAAATGCGAAAGTTTAGATTAATTTGGATGGATGGATGGACATATATGTAGAACATAGTTTATAAGACCAAATAGGCTACTTATTAATTTTTTTAAATTCCGCGCGGACGTAGTCGCGGGCGACAGCTAGTTTTAAATACTTGACAGGAAAAATATTTAATATTACTGACAGCAGGTGACGCCCTCCAGCGGTTCTCTGCTGAAACTCTGCGTACAGGCGGAGGCGGAGGCGACGCACACGCCTCTATCGTCCTAAAACAAAATAACTATCATCACTAACGCCCAAATTGATAAATACATCTCGAACAATATCTTTCTTTAGTTCTCTCCCCTTCCCACCCTTTTTTCATAAGGAAAGGATGGTAAAGGGAAGTGGATCTGTCGGTGGAGTGGACGTATAGGAAGGGCAATTAAAATAACAAAATAAAATAACATTTAACCCTTTTTGTCCGTTCCCGTCTCCGTCGTTAAAGATCGGCGCATCTGCATTTGCGGATGTCTATGGACAACGGTCGCCTCGCTATTTTGGCGAATTTAAGTGACTGCCTTCTCGTTTACCACCTTATCATATTAATACAAAAAAAAAAAACCCTTCCCATCCTATTCCTATTAGGAAAGGATGGGAAGGGAAAGTGGATTTGGCGGGAAAGGGATTGCATAGGAAGGGGAAATATCCCCTTTCTGTGCGTCAACTTCACCGTTGATTAAAGGTAGGCAACGCATCTGCATTTGCGGATGTCTATGGACAGCGGTCGCTTCGCTATTTTGGCGAATTTAAGTGACTGCCTTCTCGTTTGCCACCTTATCATATACAAAAAAATATCCACAGCGTTTAACACAGCATTTAAATCCACTCAAATTTACATAACCATCGCAATATCAATAGAAAAAACATATTCACAGGGTGTTTGTATAATTTTTGTAATCAGTTTTATACAAAACAAAATAATTTAATACCTGCGCCTGGGGTAGGGAGAGTGGTTGGAGAAATCTGTCTCCAAGCTGGCCGGCTGCGAGCTGCTACCACCTGCATGTGATGGCGACGCCCATCTAGCTCTGAAAACAATTTTTTAAACATATAATCTTTAAAAAAAACATTATTTTACAAATATAAAGGTTTAAATTTCAAATATCTAGCATCTATATTATATACAATGACAACTAGTCTTATTGTATTATCCTTCATATTTCGAGAACTTCCAAACTGAAGCAAGTTACGAATATTGTCAAGAAAAAAAAAATCGTACCGACTTTAAAGCTACATGAAATCACATATAGCATATTGCCCTTTATGTGGTGCAAAAATTGTAAAAAATTAAAATCTTAATTCCCATTAATATACTATTAACAATATTATTTACACGAGCACACAATAGTTCGTTGTTTCTTCTTGAGATCACTTTTTTAAATCTTCGCGCCTAAATCTTTGTTTTTTTTTTAATTAAACTAGATGTAAGTATTCTCAGTGGCCAGTATGACAAAAACATTTTTAATAAAAAAATAATGATTACATAAAATTCGTAACTCTAAAATACAGTACTGTATAAAATATACTTAAATACTAGCTTTTACCCGCGACTCCGTCCGCGCGGAATAAAAAATAGAAAACGGGGTAAAAATTATCTTATGTCCGTTTCCTGATTCTAAGCTACCTGCCCACCAATTTTCAGTCAAATCGATTCAGCCGTTCTTGAGTTATAAATAGTGTAAGTAACACAACTTTCTTTTACATATATAGATTTAAGATAACATCTATTTTTCCATTATGTTTTCAGCGCCATCTTGTGATAAATTATTGACTGAAGAAAAACATAAATCTAACCGTCCGGGAGTTGGTGTGACCTGATCCGGAGACCAGTGGTGCGCGCTGGTGACGAAGTTCCTCACAGGCTGAGGAGTTGGCGGGCTCGAGTGTCCGTTGGGGGAAGCGGGCGAGGGCGGAGCACCACTCTTCGGTAGAGTCGCGTACCACTCCTCCACTGACACATTACTGCGACATGATTTCACTACGAAAGGATGTTCCAGAAGCTTCGGGTACTTCGGACGTTGACGATAGTTCTTTGTTAGGCTGTAACAAACCAAATCTTTATATAATTAAATTACCAAAAGTATTTAAAAAAAATAACCAAACAGCAGAATATCGAATTTAACTCTACTTCTAAATAATCCTCGCAATAAAATAAACTCAAACAGCTCGTAAATAAAGTAAACTAGCTTTTACCCGCGACTCCGTCCGCGCGGAATAAAAAAAAAATGCACACAAGATAAAAAAGTTCCTATGTCCGTCCCCTTGTTCTAAGCACAAACCAAACCCCCTATCAATTTTCAGCTAAAACAGTTCAACCGATCTTGAGTTATAAATAGTGTAACTAACACGACTTTCTTTTATATATATAAGATGTCAGACGTTCCGCGATGACGGATGGATAAAGATTGACATGAGCAGCAGCGGATGCTTCCTTATAAAAAGTTTTATAAGACTACCCCCAATAGTACTTCCGTTCCTAACACAGTATTATTCCAAAACAACATGGACGCCGCTATCCTACTTCATAATTTGAAAAATTCACTAAAATAACTAATTAGTGATAACAATTTAAATGAATTAATATTTTGTATATACTAAACCGGATGCGTACATCTTCTAAAAAAATCACAACACTTATTATAATAATAGTAGTCCTAACCTAAAATCGTTTCAGCCATTCCGGAAAAAAACCCGGAACAAACGCGACCTTACAGTCGGATACACATAAAAATCTTAAAAATTTGTATTTTATTATTAAATCTCAAATGCATCTTGTGTAAGAATCATGTTTTTTTTTCTCGATACAAACACTCCAATCTTACTAATATTATAAATGCTAATGTTTGGATGGATGGATGAATGTTTGTTTGATGGTAACAGAACAACTCAATGGATGTTGCTCAAATTTGGCATAGATATAAAATATAGCCTGGAAGAACAAATAGGGGTACTAATTAAGTTTTTTTAATTCTACGCGGAGGGAGTCGCGGGCAAAATATATAAAAACAATTAAAATCGATTATTTTTTAAAGTATTGATGATTGATGATTATTGTTACCATTGAGATACGAAAGACTTGAATTCAGGCGTAAAATCGCTGGTATCTGGCAGCTGGGGGGGGTCGTCTGCTATTACCTGAAAATAAATCAAGAAAAAAAATAACTTTTTAAATTTATAACATCGAAAAGTAAAATTTATTATAATCTTACTAATATTATAAATACGAAAGTTTAAATAGATGGATGGATGGATATTTGAAGGTATCTCCAGAACGACTCAACGGATCTTGATGAAATTTGGCACAGATGTAGAACATAGTCTGGAAGAAAACATAGCCTACTAATTAAGTTTTTTTAATACCGCACGGACGGAGTCGCTGGCGATAGCTAGTGTGAAATAAATAAATAAAAACAACTCACCCTTGTAAGGACTTCAAAATCATTTTGGCAGTTTCTATATGGGAACACTCCGGTGGCGAGCTCAACTAGTGATATACCAAGAGACCACACATCTGCTCGAATGTCATAGTCCGGTCTACTGGGATCAGGCGGGTCTATCCTTTCAGGCTGTGATAACAAAATATTGCTCCTTACTTTATCACAATTAATTTAAAAGAGACAAACAAAAAAAAGCAAACAGAGCGTCGGTGGCTCAGGGGTTAAGCACTTGCAATCTGCAGGTCCTGGGTTTGAATCCCGCCATGTACCAATGTGTTTTTCGAGTTTCGATTTACATATGTACATTTATCCGACGTTCTTACGATGAAGGAAAACATCGTGATGCAACCTGCACATATCTGAGAAGAAATTCAATGAATTGTGTGAAGTCAACCAACCCGCACTGGGCCATGGTTGACTATGGCCTAGTCACCCCTAACTTAGGGTAAGCTCCAGGCCCCTCGGTGGGGGCGTATATTGAGCTGATGATGATGATGAAGTCAAAGCGGTATTAAACATTTCAAGAAAACAGTAATAATTATAAAATATAGTTACAGCCATGTAAGCAGCACACCCTGCGCTTCTCGTCTTTGCCTTGCTGTCTACTAGACGGCCGCTGATACCAAAGTCGCAAAGTTTCACATTGCCGCGCTCATCCAACAAGATATTGCTCGGCTTCACATCTCGGTGGATCACACCGTGACTCTCCTTTAGATACGACAGCGCTTTCACAGTCTGCAAGTGAACATCTCATGTTAGAACTGATTTTTTGCCCTTTAAATAGTCCTATCTAAATATAGATTGGATTAATATTGCCTTTTAAGCTTGTAAATTGTAGTATCTAACAATTTAAGGTTATATGTGAAAAATTTGATTTCTGTAATCTTTTTCCTACGTATCTCACAATTTTGAAATTAAAAATATTTGCATTACTTTTATTAAATTTACTTTGTGTCACACAGAGTCGTTGATTGGTTAATAATGTCGCCCCTTAGCGTTAATTTAATATGGGAACACTAAAGGCCTTTGTAACCATTAAATATCTGTTAAGACAGTTAAAGAATCAATTTATACCATACTTACTGCAACAGTGACTTTGCCAAGTATAGCCTCCGGTATCGGAGCACCGAGACGTTTGAGTAGCTTATCGAAGCATGACGCCATCAATTCCATACATATCCATACATCAGCATCCGTCACAAAACAGCCCAGGCATCGTACAATGAATGGACAATCATGCGACCGAACCACCACATCCAAGTCCATTAAAATTCGTTTGGTTTCCTCTGAATTGCCAGAGCGTCGCATTTGCTGGAAAAAGAAACAACAAATATCTTTGAGTTGTTTGATAAATAAAATGGGCAGTCTAAATTAGTCAGTGCGCTATTGATCATCATCAGCTCACTATACGTCCCCACCGAGAAGCTCGGAGCCTACCCTAACTTAGGGGTGACTAAGCCATAGTCAACCAGGCCGGCCAAGTGTGGGTTGGGTGACTTCACACATATCTGCATGCAGGTTGCATCACGATGTTTTCCTTCATCATAAGAAACCTTCCAAGAATTTTTTTCTAAAATATCTGTCCCATGTCAATGACATCTATATTAAAAACATATCCATATTAAAAATAGTATGACAATTACCTTAACAGCTATGACAGCTCCGGAAGGTTTGTGCAACATCTTGACAACATGTCCGCATGTACCACTGCCCAGCTCACCCATGTGTTGTAATTCATCTATGCTTGAGCGGTACTCCACACCACCCACATTTAACTTTCCACTCACCTACAATAAACAATACAGCTTACAGTTTTTACAGTATGACAGAACAAATCTAAAGTATTTTATAAGAGAAGGGGGCAAACAAGCGGCTGGAACACCGAGGTGATCAACTGCACACATGGACATCCGCAACACCAGAGGAACTGCAGATGTGTTGCCGGTCTTATTTAAAAAAATCTATTAATGATTTAACTTAACCTCTTTATATGTACATAATATTTATCGAGTTAATTATAAAAATATATAACTTTAACAGCACAAAATTTAAAAATGACATGTTCATATATCTTAATGATTTTTTTTTTGCATTAGACGGTAGACAGTTAAGAGAACAGACAGTAAATTTGTTACCTTATACACTTCCCGCATACGGAATTCAGTTTCTGTTGCCTGAGGTGATCTAGGCGGTAGTGGTATATCTCTATTGAACACTGGAAGAGAATGGTACAAACTTTTATACTTCGATTTTTTTTTTTAATTAATAATCTGTGAGGAACATTCATTTATAACATGAAGGACTTAAAAGACATTTCTATAAAACATAATAAACCCAGTGTACATTTTCTTGTATGAATGTTGCATGACTTTAAAAAAAACCTAGAACACTTGTTATTGTCTATTAATTTAGGGGCTCTGTTAATCAAGTTTTTTTTTTTTTATACAAGGTGAGAAACGACAAGCGGCCACTTGAAAACGCCGCGAAGCGACCGCTGCCCATAGACATCCGCAATTGCAGAAGTCTACGTTGAATCAACGGTGGTGGAGACTCAGAAATAGAGAAAATTTCCCCTTTCTATGCATCTCCTCCTCCATCAAATCCACCTCTCCTTCCCATCCTTCCCTTATAAGAAAACGAAAAGGGTGGAAAGGGAAGGAAGACTAAAATTAGGCCTCCAGCACCAGTCTCATCAGACGAAGTACGGAATTACTTCCACTTCACGCCTGCCTTCTAGGTGGTCCAAAGGTAGTTGCACATAACAAATGAAAAAATCATATTAATTAAGATTATGACATACTAGCTGTCGCCCGCGACACCGTCTGCGCCTATGTGTTCTTCCGGACTATCTACATCTTTACTAAATTACATCAAGATCCATTGAGCCATTCGGATATACCTTGTAACAAACATCCATCCATCTAAACTTATGCATTTGTAATATTAGTAAGGATAAAATAATAAAGACTGTGACCCTCAATGTCATACTTCCATAAAACATATGACATCCCAATGGATGTGAAGTGAGTCAATACTTCAAGAAATGGAGCAATGAATATAAATGATGGCATCATTTTTAAAACTGAGTCAAAGGTAATAAAGCATTTCTTAATGATATATGATGTAAAGAGGATACCGCATGAACTCATATCTTTAAAACAATGTGTAAATATATCTTTTAACATATTTCTTATGCAAATTAAAGTTTGTAAAGACAATAGACACACTTCTACAACAATTGCTTGTGTTGAACGAAACTTGTGACTGACAGATGACATAATACGACAACTGACAGATGACATTAGCACATTTTTAAAGTAACGCAATCGCAACTTTTTTTCCCTTCTTATTGCAACCATTGTAAAACGTGATTGAAAATTATACATCTTACACATTATAGAAGCATTTTATTCAAAAAGTTCAAGAACCACATTGCAACCCCAACATTTGGTCCCAACTCGAGCCGAATATCAGCAAATTGCAAGATATAAGTACTTGATTACGAAGTTTTTTTGTGAAAATCAAGATGTCGTCTGCGACGCAAATCGTAGCTATATTGGAAGACACGGCGTGTTTGATAAGAAAAACACAATCTAACATCAAGAAATGTCCAAAGTCACGATTAACGCCTGGATATATTGGTTCCCGATTAAAATTAACAAGTGATTACTGGGAAACATTCAAGAACGCACATCACGAACTTGTTAAAATTACGACAAAAGAACAAAAGGAAACATTGCCGTATTTTACTAATGACGAGTACTTTATTGTTGAAGATTTATTTATATCTATAGACAGCGAATTAAAAGATTTATTAAATAAGTTGTCAAGTGAAGCTAGCGAAAAAACAAACATGGCGTTACACGCACACAATGACTTTGCACAATTACCAAAAATAAAATTACCAACTTTCAACGGAGACTATCAGTCCTGGCCTTCATTCCATGATATATATGTATCATTGGTGCACAACAATGAAGCATTGAGTGATGTTGAAAAGTTGCATTACTTGAAGTCAAGTGTCACCGCTGAAGCTGAATCACTATTAACACACATACAAATTACCAATGATAACTATGGTCATGCATGGAAAATGCTGAAGAATAGATATGGAAATAAAAAAATTATATTAAATTCAATCATGAAGAAACTTTTTAACCAAAAAAGAATAATGTCTCCTACCGCTTGTCAATTGAAATCCATATTAGACACTACACTAGAATGTTTGAATAATTTGGAGAATATGCAAATATCAACATCTTCTTGGGATCCAGTTATAATTTATTTAGTTATACAAAAATTAGACCCGGACACACACAAAGGTTGGGAAGAATATTCATACAAAGAGGATTCATCATTATTACCATCATGGATGGATTTACAAAAGTTTTTAAATTCAAGATTCAGAACATTAGAACTTACAAATTCTGTAAAAGACATGAAACCCATCAAACAGAGAGTATATCATGTTTCCGCACCCAGTACAACAAACAAAACATGCATAATGTGTTATGAAAATCACACATTGTGTCATTGCAAGAAATTTACAAGTATGAGTCAAAGTGAAAGAAGTCAATATGTATTATCAAAGAAGTTATGTTACAATTGTCTTATACCGGGACATTCTGCATCAAGATGTACATTACCCATCTCATGTAGAATCTGCAAACGTCGACATCATTCTCTTCTACACAACAACAAGGAACAGGAGACTGCGGCTTCAACAAGCTACTCACCACAACCGCAGGCTTCACAACACAAACTAGAAGATGAACAACCGGTACAAGTAGACACTACTATTGCATCCCATCTCACAACCACTCAAGGAACTGCGCTTCTGGCCACTGCATTGGTAGAAGCACAAGGGCTTGGTCAAATCATACCGCTGCGAGTACTCATTGATCAAGGCTCTCAAGCAACATTTATTACTGAAAAAGCAACTCAATTATTGAAGCTACAAAGAACACATATGAAGGGAAGCGTCATAGGTGTGGGGTCATCAAGAACAGAAATTAAACATGTGGTGCAGTTATTAATAAAATCACGCTGGGATAACAACTTTAGTTTACCGATACAAGCCTATGTGATGCCTAAGCAACTGACCACAATGATACCTGCAAAAACAATCAACACTCAACCGTGGCCACATCTCAAGGGCCTCAACCTGGCTGATCCTAACTATTTCATGCCAGGGTCAATTGACCTGTTACTCGGGGTCAAAGAGTATGCACAAATACTACAACAAGAATTCATCAAGGGTCCAACAGGCACACCATGTGCACAGAAAACAAGCCTTGGTTGGATACTTTTTGGAGAGATTCAAACAAATCCACAAGATACTTACCTCGTAATGCATCATCATGTTGACATTGAAGATATTCTGAAAACAATGTGGGAAGTAGAAGTGGACATCAAAAGATCATTAACTAAAGAAGAAGAACTCTGTGAACAAATATATCAACAAACTACAAAAAGAAATAAAGAAGGGAGATATATAGTGTACTTACCTTTTAAAAATAACAAACCTATATCTGCAGAAGGAAACACTAAAGATATTGCCATAAGAAGATTCCTGCAGTTAGAAAAAAAGTTTCATAAATTACCAGAATTAAAAACAGATTACACAAATGTTATAAATGAATATATTACAAAAGGATACTTAGAAAAAGTTTCTGAAACAGAAAAGAATATAAAGAATTCAGTGTACTTACCTCACCATGCAGTAGTCCGTAGTGACAAAGAGACTACTCGCACACGAGTCGTATTCGACGGTTCCTGTAAGGGCACAAACAATATATCATTAAATGACGATCTGCTTATAGGTCCTCAGTTACAAGAAGACTTAAGATATCTTCTAATAAGATGGCGTACCAAGCAAGTTTGTTTTATGGCTGATATTCAAAAAATGTACTTACAAATATTAGTCACCAAAGAGCATACAGATTACCAACACATTGTTTGGAGATCAGATGAAGCCGAAGACCTGCAAGAATATCGCCTGCTTAGAGTAACGTTCGGAACAGCCTCTGCACCATATCTGGCTGTCAAAACTTTACAACAAGTTGCTCATGATGAAGGAAAACATAATCCACTTGCTTCACAAACAATTATAGAAGATTTCTACATGGATGATCTTCTCTCAGGTGCTGATACACCAGAAGAAGCAATAATTTTAGCTCATGAAATTACAACTATTCTAGAAAAGGGAGGCTTCCAACTAAGAAAATGGTCATCCAACAACATTCAATTCTTACAGTCCATTGAAGAAAACAAAAGATCTGCAAATGTTAAAATTGATATGAATTTAGACGGCACAATAAAAGCATTAGGTATAACATGGAATTTAAACACAGACAGCTTTGAATATTCACTAAGCCTATCACAAATCGGAAAGTCTATTACAAAACGAAGCATCTTATCAGACATACAAAAACTTTTTGATCCGCTTGGCTGGATTGCACCAAGTATTGTTTTGGCAAAAATGTTAATGCAAAAACTATGGCTACAGAAACTAACATGGGATGAAACAGTCAGTGAAGAACTAGAACAAGAATGGCGACAATTAAGATTTGATTTTGCCACAGTCCAAAATATTAAAGTGAAAAGATGGATTGGAACAACCACTACTAACAAAGATAAAATACAATTACACGGATTCAGCGATGCTTCAACACATGCATATGCTGCAGTAGTTTACATTAGAACTGAAACAAATGGCAGTATAGAAACAAACTTAATTGCTGCAAGGACACGAGTAGCACCACTCAAAACAATTTCCTTACCTCGCTTAGAACTTTGTGGAGCCTTGCTACTATCCAAACTTATGAAGCAAATTGGTGAAGCACTAAGAATACCTACCTCACAGATGTATGCATGGTCAGACTCGTCAATTGTCATTTCTTGGCTTTCTGGAGATCCCAACCGCTGGAAACCTTTTGTAGCAAATCGTGTAATAGAAATCATAGAGAATATCAACCACAACCACTGGAACCATGTACAATCACAAGACAATCCCGCAGATCCAGCTTCTCGAGGAATGCTGCTGTCAGCTCTGAAGACATGCGATTTGTGGTGGAATGGTCCAAAATGGTTATCTGAAAAATATATTAAAATTATTAAACAAGATATAGAACCAACACAATTAGAAATGAAAAATAAATTAATGGATAAAAACAAACCTGAAATTACTTACCTGATTACCGATGAACCTGTAAAAGAAGAAACAACATTAATATCACAATTAGAAAATTTTGATAACTTAAGTGAATTACTCAATACAATTGTATATTGCAAAAGATTTTTAAATTTTAAAAAACATATTAAAGCAAACGCAAAAGAAATCACAGTAAACGAGGTAGAAGAAGCATTAAAATTTTGTATTAGAAAAGCACAAGAAGAAGAATTTCACGCAGATATTAGTAAGCTAAAGAATAAAAAGCAAGTAAGCAAGAAAAGTAAATTAAAGTCACTTAGCCCTTTCTTAGACGAAGAAAATATTCTCAGGGTGGGCGGTCGTCTCAGACACGCAGACCTAGATCAAAACAGAAAGCATCCTATAGTTATTGGAAACACAAACTTTCTTGTTCAATATTTAATAGCAGATGCACATGCCAAAACGCTGCATGGCGGCGCACAATTAATGTTGTGCTATTTACGTTCAAAATACTGGATATTAAGAGTAAAATCACAAGTTAAACAACACGTACACCGTTGTCTAATATGTGCAAGAATAAAAGCAATATCAAGAACGCAATTAATGGGAGACTTACCTAAGCAAAGAGTGCTGCCATCCAGACCTTTTCTGAAAACAGGAGTCGATTTTGCCGGTCCTTTTCAAACGCTGATGTGCAAGGGTCGAGGAAACCGAACGACGAAAACTTACATAGCAATTTTCATATGCACAGCTACCAAAGCTATCCACATCGAATTAGTGGGCGATCTCACTTCCGAAGCCTTCATAGGTGCTTTTCGACGTTTCGTCTCACGAAGAGGCAAATGCAACCATTTATGGAGCGACCAAGGAAGAAACTTCGTTGGTGCAGATAAGCAACTGGCCGATGCCTGGAACGAGGCTAAACTACAATTTTCTGGTCATATCGCACAACAACTAGCCACAGAAGGCACTCAATGGCATTTTATTCCAGCTCACAGCCCTCACTTTGGCGGATTGTGGGAGGCTGGTGTCAAGTCTATAAAATATCATTTAAAAAGAATAATTTCAACTCACCTTACGTACGAAGAAATGACAACAGTTTTATGCCAAGTAGAAGCTTGCTTAAATTCACGTCCATTATGTCCAATAGATGACACTGATCCGGATAACCTTACTCCGCTTACACCTGGACACTTTTTAATAGGTGAAGCTCCAATCGTCGTGCCTTCACCAGACCTCAAGGACGTCAAAATTTCACCCTTAGCTCGTTGGCAACACACACAGAAGTTAGTACAAGATATTTGGCGGCGCTGGCAAAATGAATATCTGTCAAGACTACAACAACGCCCCAAATGGCTGAAGCTAGAAAAAGAATTTAAGATTGGAGACATTGTACTAATTAAAGATTTCACTCTACCGCCAGGAAAGTGGTCTCTTGGTAGAATTACAGCCAAACATCCAGGAGGAGACGGAATAACCAGAGTCTACAGTGTTTGGAGTAGCAGCGGATCTCATGGTTCGACCGTCAAGAGACCAGCAGTCAATTTATGCCCATTGCCTATCAATTATTAATTTATTTTTTCTTTAACATCTTTTAATTGTATTAACGTTCTTTCATTTTATTAGTTGATTTCATATTTTGTTTGTATAACTTAGACAGCTAGAAAAGGATCATCTGTCCTTTTGGTGGGCGGTATGTTGAACGAAACTTGTGACTGACAGATGACATAATACGACAACTGACAGATGACATTAGCACATTTTTAAAGTAACGCAATCGCAACTTTTTTTCCCTTCTTATTGCAACCATTGTAAAACGTGATTGAAAATTATACATCTTACACATTATAGAAGCATTTTATTCAAAAAGTTCAAGAACCACATTGCAACCCCAACAGCTTGCTATATTGTATAACTTGCTGTCGCCCGCGACACTGTCCGCATGGACTTAAGCTGCTCTGGAGATACTTTATAATAATCATCCATCCATCTAAACTTTAGCATTTATAATATTAGTAAGAAGTAAGTATGTTTTAGTATACAGTGTATATGTAAAAACATATGTACATTTGCAATAACTTTTATGATATCAATATAAATGTTTTTATAGTAAAGTAATCTTATTAATATTATAAATGCAAATGTTTAGATGGATGGACAAATGTTGATTTGTAGGTATCTCCAGGACGGCTAAAGGGATCTTGATGAAACTTGGCACAGATGTAGAACATAGTCTGGAAGAACACATAGGCTACTTATTATGTTTTGTTTTAATTCCGCGCGGACGCAGTTGCGGGCGACAAATAATAATTTATAAACATATAATATTAACTATAATATATTGTATATAACATTTAATTTTAAATATTTAATAATTGTTAAGCTTTTATAAATAAATAAATATAAACATGGCTTTGTCAATTAATTTAAAGCAACAATAAGAACACACAAGTGCAAACTCTGCAGAACAATGTTTTTATATGATGTTTGCATACTTTGATCCTTTTTATTTAAAACTTATATTATTGGTTCTTAGTTCTTAAGAATTAATGTTTGATAACCATACTGCAAATTTCTTATTGTCATATAAATATGTTTTTTACCACATGCATAGTTAACAAATACAAAGGATGTTTCCTATTGTGCCAATCAGTCTACTAATCAATCGGAAATAATTTTCATCGGGATTTTTTTTGGGGAAACACACAGTACCAAACTCCGAGATGAATAACTACTATATTTCAGTCATCGTTTCACAAGCCAGATATTGCTAACTGTTGTACTTTTTAATAAATATGTGAAGTGAAAACTGTCTAACTCTTATTATGAAATTAGTTTGAATGGATAAGCATGAAATTTTAAATACTTAAAGTTAATGTGGAAAAGATGTGCTGAAAGCTATTTTTAGAGAAAAAATCTTTGAAGGTATCTCCAAAATGGCTGTATGTATCTTTCTGAAATTTGATATCAATATAGAACATAGTCTGGAAGAACACATAGGCTGCTAATTAAGTTTTTTTTTATTCTCCGCGAACGGAATCGCGTGCAATAGCTAGTATAAAATAAAGTCGAACTAAAGTCTTTACAGGTTAGTGACTATCAGTAATGTATGCAGTTAAATTTAGCAGGACAGGATGTTTTGCCAAATCCCATAGTTAATGTTATTCCTTTCAAAACAATGGTGTCTATTGACACAGTAAATATGCACATATACTTAAAATTGTATGTTTGTCTGGTTGCACACCACCCACAGTGTCTTCAATGCCAAGTTATGCAAATAATATATTTACGTTGTTACTGCTCCCCGATTCAAAAGCTGTCGTCGCGAATAGCAACCAAATTTATCTCAAAGATGCTACCTAACATTGACAAATATCAACCTCAAATTGTAAGCATATGCTGCAATACTTATATAAAACCTTATAACTTTTTTTATAGGACGGCAAATCTTACATCTTATTTGTTGAGATATTTGGACACATTATATCAAAATATATTTTTTATGACATGTAATTTATGAATTTGAAACAGAATGTTATGGCACAAAACAGATGTCATGAGAACATCATACTGTAATGGAAAACTAATACTATCAATTAAAAAGGCTTATCGCAACAAAAGGACTTACGGGGTCTAAACTTCCGGCCTCCAGACTTAGGTGTTCCGAGACCACCTTGGTTCTGTAAACCACCATCTCCCCGCGTACGCATTTCATTTTGAAGCCGTTCTTGCAAACCTTTCAATTTCTCGTCAATTGAACTATTGGACATTGTAACGAGTAAAATTTTTCACGAATCACATTTAAGTACCTAAATCTAAACATCTATTATAATATTTACAAGAAAATTACGAAAAGAATTGCAGTAAGCAGTCCAAAGAATTCCTTCTAATTCTAAACCATCACTCACTTTTAGTAAAACACAATTCGTTCATTTTTAATCTTTATTTATGTAATTCTCCATTCGTTCTTTCATTCTTTACATCTCCTATAAGGCTAAGTGTACATGGCCTCAAAAAATTTTAAAAACAAAAGGATGTCTATGGAATTTTTTCCTCAAATTTATAAAACTGAAATTAAAGATAAAGCATTCTAGAAACAAAGTTAGTCGAATATATTTGCTCCTTTTTATAAATGATGAAGGTGCCGCATGTTATGTGTATAAAATATGTATAAGATGCAGGCATTTTCGCCTCCAGGAGCCTTGAGTAATAATGTAATGGTTTTTAAATGAGCATTTAAAGCCCTCAATCGTTTACCAAACCTTACGCTTGGACTCTAACCACGCATAATTTTAATACAACCAAAATTCTGAACTTAAGGTGAAGAAGGCAAGATCTAGTATTGCTTTAAGGTTTAATACAAATAACGCTATAAGCACTAGAATGAACGGAAATGGCATTCCTGCTTGCAAACAACTTGCAAAGGCTAAATTTAAATAAGAGTAATAATAAGCAATATATATTATATATATGAAACGTTTATTTTCGTGATATTTGTTTTATCGATTATTTCTTTGAGATCCGGAATAAGGTTGTACATTTTACTACGTCATGAACGAATTGTATATTTCTGAGTTTCTGAACGGAATAACTTTTCATTCATCTAATCATTAATGCTCGTGTCGATGTCGATTTCGTCTCATTTTGCGAACGATTTGCATCTTTCTTTTTGCTATTTGATAATAAGTGTACAAAAATTATGTTAAAAATTATTTAAATATCCCGATGTCTTACAATAAAAAATATATCCATGGTATATTAATGTGTCGTATTTTCCGATTGTTTTTGTTGTCCTTTGTTGACTTTTAAAATCAAGTGAGATCTAAAAAGACTTTGTGAAATGACGTGAATATTTTGTTATTTATTTCATAAAAAGAAAATGTGTCGTTTATAAGTGTATGGGAACAATTGCAAGAATGATGCAGCCAACATCTGAGGGCTGTATGAACATTGCGGAGTTAGCGAATCAGCTACGTCGGGAGAAAATTTTCATCAATTCCGAGCGACAGCTGCTTCATAATCTCAATGAGGAAGTGGAGAAAACTGTGCAGGAACTGCTACAGGCTGCATGGATATGTTCTATGCAACGACAGAACTTAACGAATCTTATTTCATCTCGATGTGAAGCTGAATCCATAGCAGCCTGTCAGAGAGCAAGCTTACTTGAGGGCACAGTTTTTGTAGATGCTTACAAGGTCTTGAGATATAAGGTATGTTAGGACATAAGTAATTTAACTTGACGGTTAATAAGCTAAATAATGTAAAAGATAGTTTGTTGCATTTGTTGCAAAAATAATGTGTTAGTTATAGGGAATGCTATTAGTGGGTGGAAATCAATATTTTCCTAACCGGAAAAATTACCTTCTGTTTATTATTATATTCTTATCACTGATGTAATGTGGGTAATTGGTATCCACCCACTTTGTTTCATTATCCATATTTCTATTATATATTTTTTTTTAAATTAAAATGGATTGACAGTTTTGTATCATTATACACTTTTCAAACGATATATAAGAGTTCAATGTTCTTATAGACAAACAAAACATTTAGTTTTATATATTACATAAAGGGCAGTGTGTTCTAACTTATATATAAAATATCCAATAATATAAAAAATAATGGGTTGTTGATGGTTTTGGCGTCAGCGAAATGAAATGGTTGATTTTCTTTGTTTTACAACTTGATTTTTTTTAACTAGATAATCATAGTACATTCAATAAATTAAGAACCGAAACTAGCGAAAAAAATATGACCAGCAATTCCTATGTAAATTTGGATAGGTAAATGAAAAACTGTCTGGCTGAAACATTGAATTGTGATCAATGGTTGATACAACTAAATCTTTGAATCGACGCCCATCCGCATAAATACAAGCAGCAAGTGGAATTATCTAAACTAATTCCCTACCTAAAATGGCTTAGATCAGAATTTTATTTATTGCAGGAAGCAACTGCACTGGGTGAGCTTCTAGGATGGCTTCGAGATACACCCCATCTAGTTGCGTTGAGCTTAATGCTCGGAGAGGATCACATGCCACAGTCTTTGCCATCATTCCTGATAGCAGGCCTTTATGGCAGCTGCCGCTCTACTACAGACAGAACACGTTTGTTGGCCGTTATACGTTCCTTGATCAAACATCAAATGGCAACTTCAAGCGATCCAAGGAAGTAAGTATTTTATGTTACTGATTTTTTTTTATATCATAAGGAGACAAACGAGCAAACGGCCACCTGAGTTCGCTGAAATAGCGAGGCGACCGTTGCCCATAGACATCCGCAAATGCAGATGCGTTGCCTACCTTTAATCAACAGAGAAGGGGACGCACATAAAGAGGATATTTCTCCTTCCTGTGCGTCATTTCTTTTTCTATGTGTTTATGGTTTCTAAATTTGGGTGAATTGTTGATATTGAACATTGAAGAATAAAGCAATTCTCACTTTATAGTAAACAACTCTAAATAACTATCATTTTATATTTTGGATTTTTTTTCTTATTCTGATGATAGAGCTGGCCACTTTTATGTGGGTGTCAAAGAATAAAGAGTAGTTAAATTTAAATTCTATGTATGTATTATATTTACTATGAAGAAGTTAATGATCTAAAGGTCTCATTACAATAATTATATAATTTGTGATATGTTTCGAAACCTAGCTTGTCCTCCGCATAATCCTTATTTCCTTTAATAATATTAGTTTACATTAAATGTGGTACAAATATATTTATTATAACTTTGTGCATACCAAGAAATTTTGAATATTCAATTTAGTAAATAGTCTTAAGTCATTTTAATTTTTCTTTTCTATATAAATGCGTACTTGAGGCAATTAACAAAACAATTGAGAAATGTATAATTTAAAAAATAACTTTTATTTAAATCTATTAATGTAATACGTTATATAGTTTGCTTTCGCATCCTAATAAAACGGCACAATCAATTGTTCCCTACTCACAGGATGCGGCCGGTACATACACGAGATTGATTCAATGTTGGCAGGAAGTATCGTAATTTTATTTTCAATGTCGTCATTACGAATTATTTTCTGATTTTTAACTTTTAGGAAAAAAAATTAATATTGAAGAATTTACTAACCAAAGAAATGTAGCTAGATATGATCGAGGTATTAAATCAAATTATCTTGAATACTGAAATGTAATTTCTTAACTTCTAATGTCTTTATTAATAATGAATTCCAAGCATACTAGAATAAGGGATTTACTGTTAATGCGGCACAATCAAATATAGTAAATTTTCAATATTAGTTTGATAATAAATGTCAGAAATATTGTGAATATTTCTGTATGTATGTATTCGTTTGTAAGATTGTTACGCACGAGCAAATGCGCGCTGGCGTCGTTGTGCTCGACGTTCCGAGACGGGCACGCGCCGGCGCGCCGTTTCCTCGCGGCCGCACTGCACGCACCCGTCATGGCTGTGCTGCACGAGGACGAGTTCTTCCTCGACATAGACCCGGACAAGGCCATGGAGAGGTAATATAATACATCTCGATATCCTTCAATAATTGTGTACTATCTGCGACTTGAAAGTGTCAGTCAACTACTTTGACTTTCTGATTTTTCTATTGAAGTAAGGAAGCGATGTGTAGACTCACTTCATTAACCTGAGCTTAGGGTACCTTTGAAATACTTCAGTTCATTTAAGTCGAAGTAAAATAATTGGTACTCAAAATTGATATTCAAATCTTCTATCTTTCAAATTATAGATTCTCTGCGTCGGATCGTCTCAAGAAGTTCGGTCAAGCGAATAGTAATGAGTACTCGGCGAAGGTGGCCCGGTACCGCAAGTGGACGGTGCAGTCTCTGTACAACCTGACCAGCAAGTTCATCGCCTCGCTCAAGGAGCACTGGCCCAACTTCCCCGCAGCCATTGCGTGGATTGTGCAGCAGATTGTACATCTATTGAAACAACATTCCAGGTAAATATACTCAGGGAATTCTCTACTGTGATTAAGTACTTAGTTCTTTTACGACCGCGACTCCGTCTGCGCGGAATTAAAGAAAACCTAATAAGTAGCCTATGTGTTCTTCAAGACTATGTTCTACATCTGTGTCAAATTTCATCAAGATCCATTAAGCCGTTCCGGAGATAACTTCAAACAAACATCCATCCATCCATCCATCTAAACATTCGCATTTGTAATATTAGTAAGATATGCTCCTTTTTCGTTCTTTTTATTGTTTGCTATCTTGTTTTAGGATATAAGTGCAGTTTAGTAATATTTCAGGTCAACGGTTAATTGATACACATTTAGATTTCTTTTTTTATTTAATTTCCCCGTAATTGATATAGAACTAATATAAAGTTAAAAAGCGGTTGGATTGTTGACTTTTTTAGTTTATATTCTTGTTTAAAAAACTGGTATTGCCATAATTTTGTTGTTTAGGACAAGTGAGCGTGAGTTGTACGCTATCTGCACGGACCTGGTGCTGAGTCAGCTGATCTGTCCGGCTGTGGTGAGCCCCGAGGCGCACGGCGTGGTCGATGTTCCCGTCTCATACGTGGCGCGATTCAACCTCATGCAGGTCGCGCAGATCCTGCAGGTGCTCTGCCTCAACTGCTACCAGGAGGTCGGTACTATTTCTCATAATACCTAATTCTTCTTCTTCAGTCCTTGACCTTGTCCCATTTACTTGGAGTCGGCCTTCCTCGTTTTCATTCTCTAATTAGCACGATCTTGCGCTTTGTCTGGTGTTAAAAGAATATAACTCTCTCATAATACCTTATATGACATAAAAAAAAAGGAATTCATAATAAATTTAGTAAAAAAAATATGTGTACAAAAGAGTACGGACCAAGAGTCTGTAGATATAGTAATAAAAAAAATATGTCGCAATAACTAAAAAAAAAAAAAAAAAATTACACAAACACTGAGAATAACCCCATCTAGTTGGAAGTGTGTTAAATAAAGATTTTTTAATTGTAATATCAATATGTCAGTGGTAAAAAATAAAAATGTCAAATTTTAATATACAGGTGGATCCAAAAGTTCGGGATTTATATTCCAAGTTTGATAGAAGTTGCGTGTCGTCGCTGATAGAGAGTGTGATGTCGGAGTCTTGTGCTCCTGCTCCAGCTACCTCGCAGGCAGATGCTCTACGCACTGATGTACCACCACGAACTACTATAGCACTCTTCACGCCACATGATGCCCATTTATTGGTCAGTTTTTTTTTTTTTTACCCTAGTGACTGTATCTATGAGGGTTTGTATTCATGTAATTTATTTTGTAACCACCTGTAGGTTAAACGACTGATATATATTCTTCTGAGAGTCATGAAGTTTTTTTAATCTTACTAATATTATAAATGCGAATGTTTGGATGGATGGATGTTTGTTTGAAGGTATCTCCAGAACGGCTAAACGAATCTCTATAAAATTTAGTATAGATGTAGATCATAGACTAGAAGAACACTTAAGCTACTTATTACGTTTTTTTTTATCCCGCACGGGCAGATTCGCGGGCGACAGCTAATTACCAAATACCAGGTCACTCAGAAAGTATTGCGAAAAAAAGTTTTTATGTATGTGAGACTGGTCTGTTATAATTTATTTAAAAATATGATTAGTTATAAGTAAAAATAGGTACGTTCTAAATTCAAAACTACCCTACACATTTTCTGCGAGATTATTAAAATTACCTTGTCTCATTGAAAAATGGATTTGCGTCGACAACATTTTCGCGCTATGATTTTTTACGATTTTAAATGTCGCCTGAAACCGGACGAATCGTACGATAGACTTCAAATGGTATTATTGGATGAAGGCCCTTCTAAGGCAACCGTGTATCGTTGATATAATGAATTTAAGCGAGGTTGACTAACTTTGGGGGATGAAGAAAGAAGTGGTCGCCCTTTGACGGCTGTTACGGAAGGAGACGTGCTAGCACTGAAAAATTTGGTCCAAGATAATAGACGAATTACATATCAAGAGATTCAGCATATACTGCAGATTGGATCAGGAAGCCTTAACGGGTTTCTACATGTGCATCTACGGGTGCAGAGCATAGTTTCACGCAGGGTGCCGCACAACCTCACCGATGTTCAAAAGCAGGCAAGGGTGGATTGGTGCCATGATATGATAGACAAATTTGAAGCAGGCTAGTCTCGGCGTGTTTACGACATCGTTAAAGGTGATGAATCCTGTATTTATCAATTCGATCCAGAAACAAAGCGCCAGTCGACGGTTTGGGTGTTCCAAAACGAATCAATGCCTACCAAAGTAAAGCAAGCTAGAGGCGGGGGGAAGATTTTGATCGCGAACTTTTTCAATTTGACTGGCTACTTGGTGTCAATTCCTTTACGAAATCAAAGAACCATTTACGCCGAATACCGAACTACTACCAATTGCTTGGCAGAAGTTTTCTCTGTTGTGAGCAACAAGCGACCAAAAGCGGGCTACTGCTCTACCGCGATAATGTGCCCGCCCACACCTCAATCACAACGAGGGACTTCCTAGACAGCAGACTGGTCAAACTCCTAGGTCACCCTCCTTACAACCTTAACCTAGCACCGTGTGACTTCTTCTTATTCCCAAAAATAAAAAATCAACTCAAAGGGATTCAGTTTTCGTCGCCAGATGATGCGCTCTCAGCGCTCGAGCAGGCTGTAAACGAGGTGTCTGCGGCGGACTGGAAAAAGTGTTTTGAAAACTGGTTCAGACGCATGAAACTTTGTATAGAGAATGGTGAAGAGTACTTTGAAAAGATGTAATAAAAATATATTTACCTATAGAACATTTTTTTTTAGTTTCGCAAAACTTTCTGAGTGTCCCACGTATGTGACCTTTTTTTTGTATTTACAGTATAAGTGATTTAATTTTTCTTTCAGATAACATTTCTAAAACGAATCTCATCCAAGTTAAATAATAACACACCGAGTATCACATCAGAAGAAACTAACAACTCAAGACCAGTTGCAGAAGCCGCTGGCTTTAGGTACATTATTTAAAGTTTTACACAAAACAGTTGACATAATGGAAACACTAACTGGCACCAGTGAGCCAAAACAGTACAAGCCGGACCAGCGCTACTGTCTTACTGTACTGGCATAATGTAAACTAGGCATAAAATATATTTTAAATGAAAACAGTTGAAATGTATACTTTTCGCTTTGGATTTTAACTGACGAAACATCTGTTCCAAAATGTGTTTGTTTTTTCTGAAGAAAATGGGAAGGATGGAAACATTTTTAGTGGTAGATTTCGTAACAACAATATTTGTTGGGTCGACCGTTGCAATACCACGACCACACAGAAGACAGGCGTCAAGTGGAAGTAATTCCAAGTACAGTCTGATGAGTGTGGTCCTGGAGGCCTAATTTTTGTCCTCTTTCCCTTCCCACCCTTTTCTAACTAGGAAAGGATGGGACGGGGAAGTGGATTTGGTGAAAGAGGGGACGCATAGAAAGGCGAAATATCATCTTTCTGTACGTCCCCTTCTCCGATGATTAAAGGTAGGCAACGCATCTGTATTTGCGGATGTCTATGGGCAACGCTCGCCTCGCTATTTCGGCGAATTCAGGTGACCGTTTGCTCGTTCGCCACCTTTTGATATAAAAAAAACATGTTTCCGTACAAATGTTTTAGCGATGGCCACCTACTTTACGAAACCTGTTGTGTTTAACAGCAGTGAGGGCAGTGAGAGTGAGAGTGCGGAGGGCGCGGCGCGACTTGCAGCACTGATGCAGACCATGGAGCCCAACTACCGCGCCCGACTGCACGACCTGTTGCGCAAAGTGCCCGACCTGCAAGCCCTACTCGCGTGCAAGTACGTATATATGAATATACTCCTAGAAATACTAAGTTATAAAAAATTGTTTGTAAATGAAACTAAAAAAAAAAATCCGGCTCGAAGGATCTGACATATTTTATTATTTTTATCAATAGATCATCATCATCAGAGCCGAAAGACACGGTGTCAGAGAACGGTCACAGCAGCAAGCGTAGTATCCTGGCCAAGGTGTCCAAGCCGCGCTTACCTCGCAGCGCCAGCTCCAGCTCCTCACTGGAAGATAAAGCGGCCAATGGTGATAGAGAGGAGCTGGAGGTACCTGAAGTGCTGGTGATAAAGCTGGCCAATACAGAAGAGTGTGATTATGTCGGTATGTGGGATTATGATTTTTATTGTTTTTTTTATAATTATTTTTTACTCCGTCTATCCGTTGGCCTGCCCAAGTCCAGACAATATTGGGACTCAACATTCCGACCGCCATGAGACAAGCCGCGGACAGAGCGGTGTGGAAGCAGCTCGACAACACATCAGTGAAGGCACTTCAAGATGAGCACGACCTTCAGTAATGAAGAGTACGAAGAAGAAGAAGAAAAATTTTTTACTCTATTATAATGGAAAAAAATATTAGAATGTAATGAATATAAGTTTTGTTTTTTTTTTATGGTCCTTTGAGCCGGATTTTGAGATAACGGGATTTTCAGGTTGTATTTTTTGTGGGTTAAGGCAATTTTTGTCCGAGAACAGAGATGGGTCTCAAGGAATTTTTTCATATGTTCGTTCAATTAAAATAATTTGAATCAGTGTGATATTGTTATTTTTACTGGTTTTACGTTTTAGGTATGATGCCGGAATCGAAAGTACTGGAATGCTACTACGTTGGCTCAGAGGCGGGTGAAGAGGACGGGGCCTCCGAACTCGTTGCACCCGGACAGACTCCCGCACAGAAACGAACCAGGTACGTACACGTGCACGTATACTAACGTACACGTACGTACCTCTGGCTCACTCTTTATTACGATTTACTTAACGAATACATGCGTTATTTTAATAGTTTATATTCCACATTAACCTCTATAAATGGACTGGCTAAAATATGTAGTTTTTGTGACTATTTGATTTAGAAATAACTGTCACGTAACATCAACAAGCGCGTTTAAGTTAGAACGAAGCAAAAGATGTAATTTCCAAGCAATCGCCTATCCATTTATTCCACATTTCCTTTGATTTATGGATGTTTATGACTATTGTGATTTAAATTGCCCGACATTTTGTCTCTGTATTAATATTGATGTGATAATAATAATTTGTATTTATAATATAACGTTGTTGGTTAGGTTCTCAGTGTCACACGATGAGGTGTCGTTGGGCAATACATCAGACAACCTGGAGGCGGTGTCGGAGGCGGCCTCAAACCACAGCGTCACCTCCAGCCTTGAACTCGAGACAGAAGACCAGAACGACAACCTCTCCGATATGGTAATATTATTGTTTAGACTAAGACAGAGAAAAGACAATCTTTCATCTGTAGTTGCTAGGGTTTTATTCGTTTTTTTTAATCTTTACCAATCTCTTTGTGTTAAGGTGTCTGCTAATGTGAGTGGTCGCGGTAGTCCCAACATCTCTGGTCGTGAGACACCCTCATCACAGGTCACAGATGGCGACGCTGCGGGGGATGCGCCCCCCAGAAGGTCAGCTATCTTAGAATATTATCATAATGTAGGATGTAAAATAATTGTTTAAGAACTTGTTTGGATGGATGTATGGATGTTTCTTGAAAGGTATCTCCAGAATGACTGCATGGATCTCGCTGTAATTTGACTAATATTATAAATGCGAATGTTTGGATGGATGGATGTTTGTTTGAAGGTATCTCCGGAACAGCTCAATGGATTGTGATCAAATTTGGCACAGATATAGAACATAGTCTAGAAGAACATATAGGCTACTAATTATGTTTTTTGGAACGAAGTTCCTTATCGCGCGTTGAGAAAGGGGGCTAGACGGAAAAAATTCTTACGAAAAGTTGTCACGACACTTTTTGCTATAGTAAGTATGTTAACGACGAATGAGCGCTGCTTCACCATGGCAACGACGTGACAATATATAACGAAAATTCATAGAAATAAAATGTACTTCTTGTGAAGACTTAAGTTTTTTATTCATAGAATAAACATTGGTTCCTTCACTAATTAATCGAAAGGAACTTCGTTCCATCCGGGTGTCCCAACACACCTCTCAAGTTTTTTTTTATTAATTTCGCCCAGACGATGTACAATATACTTTTGTGTCAGGATATCCGCGAATGCTCCAGTGAGCGCGCAGACTGCCAGCAACCAGGCAAAGATGCTGAAGCAGACGCGCAACGATATCGAGGATAAGTTCTGTAAATTCGAGATCAAGGTAAAACTTCCTTAATGTAAATTAAGTAAAGTCCAATCGCGGAGGACGAAGAATTTCGTACATTGAACTGTCATTACCTGTCTCTGTCACTCCTTCGTAAATACAATGAGTCTCGCTCGCACAGATACAATGGCCGCCGTCCTCAGGGGTTGTAAACCTTTTACTGGAGGCTATAAGGTTTGTTCTTGTTTGCATTATGTGGTTTTAGTTGGCGTTGAGTCACGACAAAAAGTCCTTTTTTTGCTTGACCTTGACTTTACTTGTAATATAAAATCTAAATAAGTAATTTATATAATAATAATAACTATATTTCATAAGTTGGTTAATTTTATTTCTCCTTCAACTAGTTCACCGCACTAAATACAAAAATGTTTGTGACCACTGTCAGTAGGTAAAGAGGTCATTGTACAAAATTCTTCGTGCTCCGCGACTGGACTTTAGTCCTTGTTATCTATTTTCGAATCAAATTACGGTTTACTTAGTAACCGCATCATCTGCACTAAGGTACTCCTATAATGATCACTTAATCTCTCTGATTGAACAATTAGTGATTGAGAGGATGTATATGTCGATGTAATTTGTACAGAAATTGCTGGAAGGTGATGAGACGATCAGTATAATGTCGGATACTTGGAGTACGGATGTACTGGCCTCCGACTCGGAGACAATCGGTGACTCCTGCGACCACACACAAGTCGCTGCTAACCAAGGCAAGTATCTAATAAGTAATTATTATGTAAATACTAGTTGTCGCCCACGATTCCGTCTGCGCGGAATTAAAAAGAAAACTTTATTAAGTAGCCTATGTGTTCTTCCAGACTATATTTTCATCTGTGATAAATTTCTTCAAGATCTGTTCAGCCGTTCCATAGATACCTTTAAACATCCATCCATCCATCTAAACATTCCCATTTATAATATTAGTAAGATGACAAACACAGATTTATAGCCATTACCATGGATTTGAAATTAAAACCTGAGAACACTCACGCAAAAGATGAAACTGATTTCATGTAAACTTTAAAACACATACCTTCTTAAAACAATAATCTTATCTTAATAAAACTCAAGGTATCTAATAAATTAAGTAACGTCATCTATGATCTGCATTTTAAAACAAAGATTTTTTTTTTAAATTGTCTCTTAGAATTTAATTCTCTCATGTTTACTATACGTTTTTTATATCGATGTAAACTTTACGACATTTAGAAAAGAAGAATGGAATCACATCTCACTCGTTAAAATCGGTTCAGGTCTATTTTGTCCCGTCATTTCAATGACCAAACCCTTGGGGTCATGGGTGATCTTGGTAGGGGCTCTGATTGCTAATTTAAACGATCCCGGGAAGACAGTAACATAGAGTGGTCCTACGTTATCGTTATAGTGAGGAGCCACAGGGATCTCTCCTGGAGAGATAAGTGCTGAGCGTTCCTTGGAGATCCCGGAATCCTCTTCTTTTGCACTTGAGTTTGGCCACCGAAGGGGTTTTAATGGGTCGAATCCCACACATTGTCTTTTCCCCTAAAGGCAGGGTATCGTTAGAAGATTTCTCCCACGACACCATTAAAATTACAATTTAAATACATACAAACTAGTGTGAATATTACCCTATTTGATAGTGGGGTAAAAATTAAATCTAATATATAAAATTCTCGTGTCGCGGTGTTTGTGGTTAAACTCCTCCGAAACGACTTGACCGATTCTCATGAAATTTTATGAGCATATTCAGTAGGTCTGTGAATCGGCCAATATCTATTTTTCATACCCCTATTTAGTTTTTTTTAACTGCGCGCGGACGGAGTCGCGGGCGACAGCTAGTTAAATATATAAATGTTATGTTGTTTCGTCTGTCAGGTGGTGGTACGAGTGGTACGAATGCGCCCGATGTTTCAGAGACCGCCAGCGAGTCCGCCTGGAGTATGGACGTCCTTGCCTCAGACAGTGATCGTAATACAGAAGTACGTTGATATATTACTCAGATTACGTCTCATCTCAGTAATTACATCTTGGTCCTTCGAGCCGGATGTAATATGTAATGATACTAAGATGTATTTTTGATTACTAGGTGGATACGGACGATTGTGTATCCGTTGCGGCGCGCTCCGATACGTCATGGCCGCGCCGTCCTTCGCACCAGGAGGAGGTGTTGCGACAGCCATTGCCTCAGGTATACTACCTCCTACCCCCACCACCTATCCCTTATTATCGTTTTAGTCCTATCAAATTGTTAGTTGTCTCTTATTAATATATTAATTAGTCTATTAAAAAAAAAACTTAATAATTTAAGTAGACTAGGTTTTCTTCCAGACTTTGTTCTACCGATAGCCGAAGATACTTTGACTAGTTCCGAACATACTTTGAAATATCCATCCATCCATCTAAACTTACGTATGTATATTATTAAGATATCTTGTGTTATTTTACAGAACGGCACTAAAAGACCAGACACTGGCAGTCCGCGGCATACGTCTAGATATCTACCTAATAATAGGTAAGAATTCAATAGTTCAATTCGAGTCTATTATAAAAATCACTTGATAAATAAAAGTGTTTTAACTTATTTAACTTGATATATTAACTTATTACTTATGTTTGTAGGTACTTGAGTGCGACTGCAGCGCTATCTCGCGGCGGTGAGCTGGACCTGGCGCAACTTGCGCACTCCAACACGCACAATGCAAATGCGCAAGCGCACGCCGCATTTGTTGAGAACAGGAAGAGCATACTCGTTAATGGATATCCAGTATGTTTTATATAGTTTGATTTAGCATTAAATTTACTAGTAATAGACTTCAGAAGATTTTTTTATGTACGTTTTTAACTAGGTGATGACTTGTTACGCGACGTCAGCTCCCGAGAGTCCGAGTACGTCTGCGCCCGTGCAACTACCCACCGATGTGTTTGATTTCGCTCAGAATGGGTAACATATTAATAAACTCATTTAATCCATTCAGAAAAAAAACAAACCTGCTGAAAATAGGGAAAAACACAAAACTATGTTTAAAAAAAAAAACAACAGGTATATTTACAAGTATATAAAATCAAAGTTCCTACTAGGTTTGCAATGTTGAATTGACAAGGCCTTTTTAGCATTGTGCTTATTACTTATCAGAAATAAGCGCTGATATTCAGCAAAAGCCATTATATTACAACTTAATTTACAAATATGTAAACAATTTATTTTATTTAATTTTAAATATTTTTACAGCAACAGCGCACAAACCGAATCGACCCTCGATGATGCGACAGTCCAATCAGACGCGACGAGCCAATGGGTGGATGATAGCTTCCCTCAACCGAGCTCCTCCCGCCCCTTCCCTGCCAAGTACGACCTCCCCTCCACCTCCAAACCCTACGACCACCCTTCCACCTCCAAACCGTTCGACGACAACGATCTTATGGATAGATCTCTCAACTCGAGCGAAAGTTCCTTCAACGCTCTCTCCGTATCGCAGTACGATCGCCGATTCGATTCCGGTATCGATACCGAACGACCGGAATCGGAATCGAGATCAACGATAACCGATTTAATGACACGAATGAGTTCCGCCACTATTTCTACGTCCGCGAATTTGGTTAACAATTTGACGAATAGAATCGCCAAGTCTGAGATACGTACGAGTATTGTTAATATAAGTTCGTCTCGTATCGAGAGGAAGAGGGAGACGAGCAACATGTCTCTGAGCACTCTGTCAGTGAACAGCGCGGAGACTTCGGTGTCAGATCGCAGCTCCAGTCAGGATGTCAACTCTGATAATGTGACAGAACGCCGCGTCAGCCCCCCACCTGTCAAGAATGTCTCCACTGGCGCTATACCGAAGAGTATCAGCTTCGATGCCACCGCTGAGAAGTCACAGAGGTAAGTAAATCTTCATATAGTTCGCGGCATGTAAGTTGAACTAAAATTGCGGTCGTTTGCGCAGGTACAATTATGGACAAAAATGTTAGACACATGCTCCACAGTTGCCTGAAAAATTCAAAAATCTTAAAGGAAAAACCGGGAATTCGTCGTATTTAAATATATTTTTTAAATACAGAAGCAGAATATGCAGTTTTATTCAGAGAATCAGTTATAATATTTTCTTTTAAAAAATAATTATACACATCAAATATCATTCTTCTCCCCTGTCTCCTTAAAGTTGGTTGTGGTCGAGTAATTTTTTTTAAATTAAATTAAATAATCATGCAATCGACAGAATTATAAATGTCAAAGAGTTGAAAACTTCGTACGCGATTGTACATCAGGGCCGCGCGGTGAGTGCGACTTATTGGGGTCTAGCGTCGCCACGTTGCTATGGTTACGCGCTGCCCCTCGCGGCGCACCTCTTACCGCACTTCGATTGAGACCCGAAAATGTGTTACTGTGCATACAAGGTCATAGTTCAACTTACGTGTCGCGAATAATACCAGTTGTAATTTTTTTTTTAATTTATGTGAACTTGAGTTTTTGTATGTGTTAAGGCGTCGTGCTAGTGGCGAAGATGGTCTGGTGGGGAATCTGGATGAGCTGAAGAACAACGTGAAACGTTCCGGTGGCAATCTGCTGCACAAAATCAAATTCTTCCGGCCCAAGGGACGTCATCATCACCATAGCAACGGTCCGTTTGAAAACAATTTAAGCACTGTACCATTTGATAATTTTTTTCATTTCATCTCATATTTGGTCTTTAGATATAAAACTGGCGGAAGAGGAATGTCGCAGTGACGACGGTCGCGCCGAGCTGGAGGCCGGCGGAGACAGCTCTGAG
Organism: Papilio machaon; assembly: GCF_912999745.1. Classification (NCBI taxonomy): domain Eukaryota; kingdom Metazoa; phylum Arthropoda; class Insecta; order Lepidoptera; family Papilionidae; genus Papilio; species Papilio machaon. Next base: position 9,436,916 of record NC_059988.1, read on the forward strand.
GATATCCTGGCCAAGTACAGGCGCAAGGGCTCCGACGGGCGCACGCGCCGCCCCGCGCGCCGCATGTCTGACCTGCCTGATCCAGATCTAGATAGGTACAATTTCTATAATAATCGTAATTATTAAATCTTACTAATATATTAAATGTGAATGTTTTGATGGATGGATGTTTGTTTGAAGGTATATCTGGAACGGCTCAATGGATCTTGATGAAATTTAACACAGATGTAGAACATAGTTTGGAAGAATACATAGGTTACTTATTAAGTTTTTTTGTTAATGCCTCGCGACTAGAGTCGCGGGTGACAGGTAGTGTTTTATAAATATGATTTTGAAGTTCTTAGCTTAAGTTTATAACTAATAACGGTAGGGTATTTTGTTGGTGATTGTTTAGATGCGAGGGTGTGGTGGACCTCAACGATCCTGAAGTGTTCAACAGCATGAAGCGACGTCTGCGCGCTGTTCTCTCAAACACTGACATGCACTGCGTTGAATATGTGCCTAATGTAAGTCAATACAACTCCTTAATTGTATAACAAACAATACATTTAAAAAGTTACTGCTCTGATTTCGTTTCATATACGCACTTAACAAGTGATTTAGTGTCTAATAGTGAACTAGAAACAACGACAATACTAGCCATTTCATTTTTTTTTCAAGTAAAATGAAAGAGACAGATATATTTCTGTATTTTTTTTTGTTTAATTAATTAAGAACGGCTTTACTCACGTGTGATCGTCCGGTGACGGCACCGACTAGTTTCGGACCCGTTGCGGTTCCATCTTCAGCTTGAGTACTTATCGACGGGTCCGAAACTAGTCGGTGCCGTCACCGGACGATCACACGTGAGTAAAGTCGTTATTAATTAATTTTTTTTTGCATTGTATATCCACAGAGGTAAACTTTTTGTATGTTTGTTTTGTAGCGCTGTACAGCAACATCGCTGGTGGACTTTGTGCGTGCGGGGGGTTGCGCTGAGAGTGCGGCTGTGGGTCGTGCGCTGTCGGGGGGTGCGGGGGGTTCGAGCGCACGCGCAGCTCGGCTGGCGGCGGCGCTGCGGGCTGACCTGGCTGCACGTCGCCCCTACGCCACATACCTCGCCTCATGCCGCGCTGCGCTTGCGCATGCACAACATGATCTACGAGCGTAAGTGCGCATAATACTTTTAGACCAGGGATTTCCAAAGGGGTCGATTTAGAACTTAATGCATTGTTAATTCTCAATCTGTCTTCTTCTATTGATCTTAAAAGTAGGTAATTTGGCCATGGGGGGTCTGTGGTAACGATTCATTTTGGAAAAGGGGGTCACTTGTCCAAAATAGTTTGGGGATCCCTGTTCTAGACTTACCAATAGACCCTTGATTGCTTAAAATTATGTAAGTTAACTCAAAATACTATCTTTTCTCACGATATACTCTAATATTAGATATATTTTCAGTCAGATAAAGTTGGTGCGCGAGGAATGCCAGGCGTGTGCTCGTGCGGCTGCTGCGGCGCGTGTGCTGGAGCAGCTGGAGCGCGGTAATGCACTGCGCCGACTTGCGCGACATCACCACGCCCACAACAACCACGCCATCCTCAACGGTACGTACTACACACAGCTCAACATACACTGGACACATATATATATATATATATATATATATATATATATATATACATCAGTTATATTGTAAAAATTGTGAGATAAAAAAAAGTAAGGAGTATATGTTAATAATATAGTTTTTAATATTACCAGGCGGCGAGCTGATGGATGAGAAAGCTAAAAGACTGACTGCCAGCATCAGGGTTATAACGGCCGAGGTGAAGGCGGATCCTTCCTGGGAAGGTTTGTTCTTTTGATTTATTTTTTTCTTTTATCTATATATTTTATATTTTATTATTTGATGACTTATTGACAACCACGAATTTAAACATTAATATGAAATATTTCTTCAAATTTAATACAGAAATGTTATTAATAGCTTCTTAAAGCAAGTGAAAGGAAAAACGTTTGTTTACAAATTTTAAGCTTTCATTTGGTACAACTTATGACGTATGGTGACATTTTGGTTACTATAATAGTATCCTTTTCCTATAAGGAAAGGATGGGAAGGGAAAGTTGATTTGGCGGAAGAGAGGACGCATAGGAAGGAGAAATATCCTCTTTCTGTGCGTCCCCTTCTCCGTTGATTAAAGGTTGGCAACGCATCTGTATTCGCGGATGTCTATTGGCAAAAGACGCCTCGCTATTTCGGCGAACTCAGGTGACCATTTGCTTGTTTGCCACCTTTTTATATAAAAAATATATATATATATATATTGTATGCAGGAGCTAGTGGGGCGCTGGTGGAGGCTCTGGAGGTGACTGTGGAGCGCGCTGCGTTTGCACGTCTCTACCTCCACGTACTCTTCCCCAACGGAGATGGTGACATTGCACGCGACCAGTCAGTCACAGATTTTATATAATATACCTGTTTAACAAATTACTTTAGTCCCATTTCTTAAGGAACTTATGGTAGATTTTTGACACTGAAATCTTTTAAGGCAAGACATGTTTTAAGGGTTGCCAGTGAGGAAAAATTTCCTAACTTCTTCCGAAAACCGATGACCGATATACTTATGGAATATTACAATTATGAAAATGGCAACATTAAATTGTGCAGCTGCCGCTCCCTCATTGGTCTAAATATGACGCTGTCATCATGACATTATTCATATATTTTTTGATTGCCATAAGCTATTTGTGAAACTGTAACTAGTGCACTAACTATAAGTGGTTAAATAATTGCTCATTTAATATTTTTTTCGTGTATAAAGTATTTTTTTGTTACTTTTTTACATTGAAATGTTACTATTTGTGTGTTGTGTAGAGTGCTGAGTGAGCACATGCGCCGACTGGCCGCGTGCACCAGCGCGCTGAGAGCGGGCGTCGCGCCGCGCCATCTGTGGGCAGCGCCCTACCCACACGCACAGCTACAACTGCGACATCTACCTGTGTACCGCACACCTCGCGACAAGGTCACAACCTTACACCTTTCTCACCTACTTACAATTTTCTCATCTGCTTACACATTTCTCACCTCCTTACACCTTTTTCACCACCTTACACCTTACTCACTTTCTTACACCTTTCTCACCTACTTACACCTTTCTCACCTTCTTACACCTTTCTCACCTACTTACACCTTTCTCACCTCCTTACAACTTTCTCACCTAGTTACGTATTTCTCACCTCCTTATACCTTTCTCACCTACTTACATCTTTCTCACCTCCTTACACCTTTTTCACCTCCTTACACCTCTCTCACCTTATACCTTTCTCACCTACTTACACCCTTATCACCTTTATCACCTCCTCACACCTTTCTCACCTCTTTACACCTTTCTCATCTCCTTACACCTATCTCACATCCTTACACCTTTCTCACCTCCTTACAACTCTGAATAAATTCACCCTTGTGCCCAATTAAAAATGTTCATTTGTCAATAGATATCGTGCATAATGCGTTGCGTATCCTCCATCATGTCGGTGCTGGCGCTGACCGACGGTAGCGCCCCCTCAGCGGACGACCTCACACCAGTTCTCGTCTATGTCATACTCAAGGTAACATTACAAAAGACCATAGAAATTAGAACTAGAAAAATTTCTTCTATAATACTTTTAAATTTATCAGGTGAACCCACCATCGCTGCTTTCGACCATCGAGCTGGTGAACGCGCTGGGCGGCGCTGCGCTGTCAGGTGAAGCACTGTACTGGTGGACGCAGTTCTGTGCCGCTGTCGCCTACATCAAGACAATGGACTACGTGGGCGACTCCTAGCGCCGGCAAGCGCTCTTGGTACTTAACTCCCACACTACACAGACATATACTAATATATCACATACAACGACTTAATATACATCCCTCAGTAATCACATACAACATTATATGTTTTGTTAATCAACTTCTACATACATTTTACTAAGAAAAATTTGTTCAGTAATGTAGGTTATTACGACTTATTCATCGGCCATCACATACGTCATACAGCCAAGTGTAAATTTGGCGGGAAAATAACACTTTATAGCTTATAATGTTAAAAGTTTTTCTTTGCTTCTTCCTTTATTTATATTGTCTGTTTTAAATTATTCAAACTTTCGTGAGACATTATCATTAAATTATATAAACGGCTAAAACACTCACGTATATATATCCGGTGTCGGCACCGACTAGTTTCGAGCCCTTCATCAGGGTGAGTGGAACTGGTATTATTTCGCGAACGCGGCCCCTCGTTCACTGCGCGCCTGCGCTCTTAGGGCCACTCACTCTGATGAAGGGCCCCCGATGGGAAACTAGTCGGTGCCGACACCGGACAGATATTCGTGAGTGTTTTATCCGTTTCTATATAATTTAATAATTGTCTGTTTTATTTTCATACAAATAATAATTAAAAAAAAACGTTTTTTTTATACTTTTTTCTCTTGTGTTATTACAGAGTGCAGCGCTTCTCAGGGCTAAATTGGAAATGTACCGGAGCAGCTCCACGCGCCGCGAACGTCGGCACACGATTTAAAACATTTCATATATAACTCGTATCTCATTCAAATTAATCAAACTTCATACATACATTTTATTCTAATATTCAAATAACAGTTGCCGTCGTGTTTAAATTTTTTATTTAATGACAATGTCAAAGTGACTTTTATATTTTTAAAGCTTTTTAGTCAAACAGGCAAAGGTTCAAATTTATACAGCCAGAAAAAATAAGCATAAAAAAATATTAGATAACGATGGTTAATTCGTCAATGCTTGACTTAATTTGGAATTAACAAAGAGATGCTCGTGATTTTCCGTATTTTTCGAAACATAATTTAGGTACGCATCTCTGAAATTGGTCTTATGTGCAAGACATGTCCAATTAAAAAACATAATGGAAGATAAATTTCTTTTTTGCATTGTTTAAATGCGTTTCTTGTGCCAAATGTATAAAAAATCGACTGCAACTGTTATTTTTCGTAACATTTTATAGCATTCGATGTTAAATGTAGCCGCTTACAACTTTATATTTCAGATATTATTCATAATATATTCTTGTATTGTAGATTTAAGACTAATTATTCCAACTGTATATCCTATAAACTAGATCGTTTTAAAAATAAGTTTAAAAAATTATTTTTTTTGCTAATATCTTAAAATTATTTTTAATTACTATTACAAAGTAAATCAACATTTCATTATGATAAGTAAAATGTATACCATCTATATTTATAAATATTAAATGTATACTCTTATTAAATTATTTAAACTTTCGTGAGACATTAACTTATATAGGAACGTCTAAAACACTGACGTATATATATCCGGTGTCGGCACCGACTAGTTTCGAGCCCTTCGGGGGCCCTTCATCAGGGTGAGTGGCCCTAAGAGCCCTAAGAGTGAGTCCCACTCACTCTGTTGAGGGGCCCCCGAAGGGCTCGAAACTAGTCGGTGCCGACATCGAATATATATACGTGTGTTTTAGCCATTCTTATATAAGTTAGTATACTCTTATATTTATATAATCTGTGAAATTTAAAATAATATTCCTTCGTCACCTGATGACTGTGATTTTAGAAAAAGGTTTTGTAATGCATCGACTTGATGAAATTGTATTTTTGAATGAAATGGATTGTGTGATAGTAAAAAATAAAATCTTAAGGAAAGTTAATATTAATGGATGAGAGCGAGGCAGTAGAGAATGGAAAAGGTAAGGTAGTTTGAGATTTATATTAACAATAATTTGTCTCTATCGAGAAACACTTATATCCTGAAACTTTTTACTATTGTATGGATAAAAAACCCGGTATTATTTTACTAAATGGCAGTACCCTGTTTTATTTACGATCAAGTGTATTTTATTTTATATTCGATTTCTGCAAAAAACATTTAGTTTTAAACTAAATTAGATTTAAAAAATGAGTCTCTGAAGTGGTTTTGTTTATTCTGTATAATTCAAACGTTCAATTACTGCAGTTTCCATTGGAGAAACATGTTTTCTTGTTTTTTAACGATACTGAAATGGACGATGTCTTTATAAATATTTCATCACAATTGCCACCAACAAATTAATACTACGGGAAAGTAAATAAAATCACAAATCGGAAACAATTTGAAGAGGCTTTAGTAAAAAAAAGAACACATTTATTATCTGATCTTCGTAGCCGGTTGTAAAATTTTTGTGTAGGTACATAGAAAAAAACCATCTTTTTGTTTGTTATTTTGCATTAACTTTATTATATTAACTTCGTTTTTACCCGTTAAATTTAATTACATTTTATTTTTTACGACATTTTTTGTAGAATCTAAAAAAATAATTTTCACACTTTTTGTTTTTAATCACTTGTGTAGATTTAAAAAATTCTACTGTAAGATCTTCATTATCTGTATTTTTACTTTGTTTTAAGTATATTGTTATATTTTATCTTTCGTAATTATTAAGCTTTACTTTATTGTAAATACAATCGTCTTTTTATTGTACATAATGTGTACAATTTATAATATAACGGTTTATTTTTGTCTCTTTATAACAGTATTTTTCTTTCTAAACACAGCACAAAATATGAGTGAAGGCGCTTAGGATTAATTGCTTAAATAATTTATTCCATTGTAAAAATAAATGTTTAAAATCAGCTTCGTTTTGTTTAAAATATTTTATTCTAATAAAAAAATGTTGGCCTAGTTTTAATGATCTTATTGTAATGTACGAATTTCTTTATATAACTCTAATCAAAAACAGGGCGTGCCATTTTGATTGTATGTGGAGTTAATTTGAAATATAGGGATGCATATAAAATGTGTTCTTTTAAGTTTGTCTCGAATTTTTAATGTGATGGTTACGTAGTGCGTCAAGGTTGAGTCACGTCAATTAGCCAACAATTTATTTTACTTTATGAAATCCATATATTAGTGTGATAAATAGTAGTGAATTTATTCTGGTAAATGACACGGAATTATGAATAGCTGTCTGCTTACATTAATGTTGTAGTCAGCTCGTTTATGTCCACAACGAAGAGTTCAGAGTGTACAAAAATAAGAGGTTACCAGGCCATTCAACCATGATGGTCCAGTGTTAGTTGGTTGACCACATATTGTTAAAAAACTCTTAGATATGTGCAAGTATGTACATCACGAAGTTAAGAAATCGTAAGTTGATTTAAAAAAAAAAATTTATAACGTGGACCAATGTTTTAAATTTTTAAAATTATCGCGATTTTACGTGGTTCAACCTTTTCAAATTGAATAGACTACGCGCTTATGGATTGATATGTTATGGAACATGTTGCAAATGTATCTTCTATTTTCAATGATATAGGCTGTTATTTTTAAGTTACATTTAAGTATGCGAAAAACACAATCTGAAAGCTGTATAATTTTACATATGTTTTTAATTTTGTTTAAATGTATTAAATGCTTCAAATTAATTTAACGAAACATGTTTTGTTTTACGCATAACGAGTATACGTAACGTATTTTCGTGTTTGGATTATATGTAGTAGGAAAACGTATTTAGTAGTTTCGCTCTAAGTCTATCTCAATGTACATTAATCAGCAAGTAGTAAATATGTAATCATTAAATGTATACCAATAAAGTGTAATCGTGGTCAAGTTTCAACTTTATTTACCTTTTTTAAATTATTTTCCTCAAATTGAAAGATAAAACTCCATATAATAATAGTCACCTCAGTCTTGATATATTTTTAGACACTTAACACATTGTTGACTGGTAATTTTACTGAAATTCAATCGGATAAAGAATCCGCGTATAATTCGTGTTTTTTTTTAATTATTAAATATTTTTTAAAAAGATTTGGCGGGTGTTATAAGGGAGAGAAACAGCTGTTGTTATACTAACAATTGTACTGTATGCTCGCAAACAGAGGAAACAACAGCGATGCGGAAAAGCGTATCACGAGTTAACTTGTGACCAGTCAACAAAATGTTAAATCAACCTAAAACTTCTGGTTACATTTCTTTGTCAACATAAACACACAATATCTGACATGTGTTTATTCGTACATTACATTCATTGAACATCTTTATATATGCGAGTTATCAAATTCTTATCTTATGCTGTAAACAAACTGAGGTTATCGAATCTTTGTATTGTTTTGCAGCAAAAATAAAACAAAGTTTTGACGTACACAATTTATTATGTACTTGATTTTACATTTTTTTTATGACTCTTATGAACAACACCACTTCGCAGCAGCACTGAAACAAAACATCTTCATTAGACAGCACGACAAAACAATCAACGTAAATAAAATTTAAATAATGACAAACAAATCAGTCAACATTTAACGTCATGGCATTCAGCAGTAGCAAATAATTGTTTTTTAGCATCATTTACAATGTTTACATTAACTGTACTTTAACAGATATCAGAGGACTTCGGTAGACATTTTTTATTAAAAATCATAAATTTATTAAATTTTTCATGATGAAAAAGTAACTTTATATTAGGAAATTGTAATTTAAGCTTAAGTTAATACAAATAATTAGATTATGTATACCTTATCACAATGGAGTAAAGCCTATGATCTTGGCCTCTCCTTTTTCTCTTTGTACAGGGCGAGAAGGGAGACATTGGCGACCTTCACCACCTGAAACAAATTACGAAACATGTTTAGTTGTTTTGACTACACAGAGAGACATGTTGTACTCCATGTGTGTTCTAAGTCAGTATGGCTGACTGCATCATTGCACTCAGAGTAGCAAATACTCCGGATTTTTATGATGATCATCATTGGCTTACCAACTTAGAATAATTTTGTCGGGAAATTAACTTGTTACAAACATACAACAAACTTCACAATCTTTGATATAAATGGATTTCCAAAAATCCAATGTTTCAAGGAAGATAATCTAAACCAAATGGTTTTTGCTCTTTCATTTGTACAAATTCCACCATGAAATCGAAAAAGTACTCCGAATCCAGGTTCTTTTGCATCAATGGTGAGACAATGTTAAAAAAACTTGTGTTAAAGAATCATAATCTGTCATATTTACCTTAAACCTGACTCCGGGAATGTCACCAACGGCGTGACCTTTACGACCGAAACCCGCAACCAACACTTCGTCGTTCTCCTCAATGTGGTTGAGGCAACCGTCCCGCGGCACGAATGCAGTCACCTTCTTGCCGTTCTTGATCAGCTGTACCCTGACACACTTGCGAATGGCAGAGTTAGGCTGTTTGGCTTCTACTCCACTGTAGAAGAGAAACAAAAATTATAATGCATTTAAAAACATAAAACAATATCTTAAAATACAACTTGTACAAGAGTGATGTGAAATATGGGTTTATAAATGTAACAGAACAAAAAAACTTACCGTTACATACATGGAAGTTAAAAAACGAGATGTTTTTTATCCACATGGCACATTTGTTAATTTTATGCATTTGGTATAATTTTAACCATGTGGTCAATTTTTGCCATTATAAATATGTAAATAAGTAAATAACAAACAAAAGCCATTGCAAATTACATGATTGAGTAACATACTTTAAATTTGAATTGCAAAACATTCAACAAAAGAACAAATCTACAAATCACTTTTTTGTCATTAATCTATGAGTTTTCATTTATCGTAACTTATATGGACATTCTACATAATGATTGAATGAAGTTGAAAGCTATGAAAAATGTGGTCTTTTCTTAGACAATAAATGCCACATGTCTCATATGCACTTGTAATCCCAAAGTGTGTTAAAGTAAAGAAGCTTGTCAATTAACATTGTGTTCAAGTGCTTGGCTTATACAAAATACAATTTTACAGAGATATATATTGAAAACCAACTTTAGACTTGTTCAGAAACAACTATGAAAAAATACATCTATACATTTAGTACATACAAATATTTAAAAATTATATTCAACAGAATCTTCACAGTACTAAATACATCAGACATTAATTATTAAATACAATGCTTATCAAATTAGACTTATTTATAAATAATTACGTTATAAATCAAAGTATTCACAGTAATTGCTCATCAACAAGTTTAATTGCAGTTAAATGACGAGAGTACTGCAAGACTCTATTGTAAACACAAGTAGCGTAAAATAACGGTTTCAAATGTAAATATGTTTAATGAACCTCCGCGTGCGAGTTCGTCGACCCCGGCGTGCGCTGTCCCTGTATTCCTTGAATTTTTAATCTTCCTCGGAGTTACACGACGCAGCCACTCGCAGTATTATCCTGTGATTGTAAATGGAAAACATTCACAGGAATAATACCGCGAATGGACGCGCCCGCCTCATACGACCGATGCCGGTCGCTAAACTCTCGACACACTTTCTTGCACTTCAATACGCATGTCTACACATCCCCCCACGCTTCTCATTAACATTCTTTACGCTAATACAACACTGATTATCACTGTATTATTCATGCCGTTCAACAAGAAATGTACTCACACTTTTTCCAAGACGATGCCTTTAGCGTGAGATGCACCACCGAAGGGATTAGCCTTCCATCTCGTGCCCATGTGAGCCTTTTTGTAATCTTTGTCCGCCCATCGTTGCTCGCGACGATGGTTCACGTGCTTCCGCGCGGTACGAATACCACGGGGTTTACCTGAAATTCAAGTCGCCGGTTATCACTTACATTTGAAGTAGAAACTGAAATCTTTACAATATTATTTACGAGCAGTTTTCAAAACGGGGAATCTAAATCAGTACCTCAAAATTAGTACAAAGTTTGTGAGATGGAAATAGATTTAAATAAACACCACGAGAAAAACATGTCTGCGCCATGGCCGACACCTAGGCACACAAAATATTTTTGGGTAGACATTTGGCTTGGAGTATTCATTTAAAGAGTTAGGCACACTTCCACACATGGGGAAAATAAAGCACTTATAAACACAACATAAAACAAAAATTATAAATAAACTGCAATTTAAACAACACAAAACTACTCCTTACCCATTTGGATAGCACGACAGCAATCGGCTACGGATGGGAAAAGAAATAATCAGCCCGCTAACCAACCACTGCTTTCATTTCCTCAATGCTGCCAACACTTAAATTTTTTTTGTTGAAAGTAGAATGTAGACTAAAAATAATTTATAAGTCATAGACAGCGTAACGGAATTTTATAATATTATGATTTTATTGTTATAATGGTATATTAAAATTACAAATGTGCGTGTTTTATACGATATTAATGAATTAATGAATATTTTCGTGGCGCTATTTTGTCTTACACCTTTATGTCTTTACTGTCGTTTTGTGTGAAATATTGTCACTTTAAATAGAATTTGCATTTTAGAGTTTTTCAAAAAAGGTAACGCTTCATATTTTGCTCGGGAAATTAAAGAATTAGGAATTCATGTCCATTCGCTTCTTTTCCGTCACAGAAACGTTTTCATCCAATTGTGATTACTGCTTATATCCCATTTATGAACTTTTATTAGATCTGTGCAGATTGTTCGAGAAGACAGCTTTTGTCAATGTCAAGAAGTGGTACAAACTCCTCGAGTGACATGTATTTGTTTCTTGTCAAATTTTAATGGCTTATAGGCTTTATTTATTGTTGTAAATTATTAATTATTTATTTAAGATTAAAGTCGGAAAGTCATAATGACTTTAAACTTAGGAAGGAAAGACGGTGGACCAGGTTATGTGGGCATCCAGTTTTGTCAAGAATGTAATAACATGCTTTACCCGCGCGAAGACAAAAACAATAAAGTTTTACTATATGCCTGTAGAAATTGCGACTATAAGCAACTGGCAGACTCCAACTGTGTGTACGTTAACAAAATTATGCACGAAGTAGATGAATTAACCCACATTAATCCTGACGTTGTTAGTGATCCCACTCTACCTCGTACAAAAGATCACATGTGTCCTAAATGCAACCACAGAGAAGCTGTGTTCTTCCAGGGTCAAACTAGGCGTGCTGAAGAGGAAATGAGATTGTATTACGTATGTACAAGTTGCAAACATAGATGGACTGAGTAAACTTGTGTTAATTTAGGAATAAATAAAAATATTAAACCAAAATCTTGTTTTTATTCTTAAAAAGTAGGCTCGTTGTGTAGTCTGCTGATCTAATAATAAAAAAACATAAGATGAATTGATGAATAATGAAACAGACATAGTTATATTTATTTATTTAACTAAAATATTAGCAAGCCACATCTGTTCTAATATAACAGTTAACAATTCACAGCCATTGATTATTCAATTAATAAAGCACAAAGTTATCTCTAACTGTACATTACACTGTAAATCTTGCCATTATCTTATAAACAAAATAGAATAAACATCAATTTTTATAGTTAATAACTGGTGAATTCTCTCTTTAATAATGTGTAATGGATAAAGTCGATTTTCAATATATTGAAATATGAATTCATTACTTTTTGATTACAGATCAAGACAAGGATATTTATGCAGTAAAATATTGTAAAATAATAAATGAGAAATTTCTGAAACACAACATTTTCCTGAATTAATTTAACATTGTTTTTAAATTGGAATATATGTGCATATACAAGTTATATAGAAATATTTCTCATATTTTATTTAAAGTGTGGTGAATAATAAACAAAATTACATTTAAAGTAAAAGCTATAATACTGTTATTTTAGGATATAAAGAAAATATATAAAGTTTGATTCCTTTTTAAAAACGTGAATATTAAATAATAATGAAGCAGCTATTTTAAGTTCATTATTATTGATGTACCAATGTTAAACATCTTTAATTACACTACTAAATATAATTTTCTCTCGTAATTTTTTTTAAATTCTAAAAACTTACTTGTCTATGCCATATTATTCAGAATTAAAAAGTGGACAAAATGTGCTGTGCAATTAACTATAGTGGGTCTATATGGCACCCACATGCATATGCATATGCATTAAAGTTCAAATCTTGTAACAACTATGAATCTAGATAACAATTTGAAAACTATTCGAATTTTAAAATATGTTTGTCGTAGTCTATTGTGTTTATTATGTTGGTATTCTATTTTCAAGATAAAAATGTACTTCTTCTTCTTTTTATTTTTGGCTTTGGCACGGTTTGTGCATTAGCCAAAAAATGTACTTAATATTTGCTGCCGAACTTCTTTGGACATCATACAATTTTGCATGTCACAGGTGATATTAAGTGTACATGCACTAAGATTTCAGATGTGGATCAAAAATACTTATATCGTATATAGTACACGTTTTGTATATGCGCTGATTTATTTACCGTAATGACTAAATACTAGGTAGGTATATAATAAATGAATATATAATAAATGATTACTGGCGTTTAAAATATCTACATCTAAAGTGGGAGGATTTATTTTTACTACTATCTGGTTATTTCGTTTCTTTTACTACCCTCATGTTAAAAAAAATCACTATTTACTTTTTTAGTCACATCATACCCCACACAACTTACTTTTAAATCTATTTTCCACTTGCACTTAGCAAGCAGTGAATCGGCTTGAGGAAAAATACTTTTTTGTCACACTCAGAGTCTGAAATGGCCAGTAGGATAGAGAAAGGGGTGTCCCGAATTGTAAGGGACTACTAAAGCCATTAAACAATTGTGAGTGTGGCGGCTAAATGCTTCATCAGCTAAAGCGTCAATCTAAACGTACATTTTATCTAATAATGTCAATAAACAATATGTCATTATTTGTTGGATTTATACAAAACAATTAAACCAGTCTACTAATAACCCAAACAGGGTTCTACTCTCTAATCTTATTTTAGATGTTTTTTATTATTTTTTTATATTTTTCATTTATTCTAGTTTCATCAACTTTCACACAATATAACAAAATATTATTCTAAGATTAAGTACGTATTACAATCAACTTTGTATAAAATAAATATATTTAAAAATGTATAACAACTATATTACTAAAACACTTAAGCGTTGGATAAAATGAATCAACAATTTTTATAATCAACCATTAGGGAAGACAAGTTTTGATGGTAAAGGAAGAGCGCAATATTTAATATTTAAACCTATTATTAATTATTATTGTTGTATTTCTTATTATTTTTTTATTTTCTATCGGTTTAAATTCTATTTCGTTATTACATAATGTAAAAATTGTGTTTATAAAGTTTTTTTTAATTTTTTGTAAAGGCGTTGTGAATGAATTTAAAATACATTTCGTAAACATTTTTTTTTTTGATGGACGAGTAAGTATATATCGAAATGGCAAGTGAATTCCTAACATTATAAAAAAATGTTTTCAATTACATTTACTGTGCGTAACAATATTGCTGTAATAAATATGAATAATTTGTAAAATTTAAGCTCAGGCAAAACAACCGACATTTCTACGTAATACTATGCACGAAGCTAGTGGAGGTACTTTTATTTAAATATTAAACTATAATAGTCCTAATAATTATACCCTAGCCGGCTAACTTTTTAATCATAGGCCTTAAACGTGACTTAGTAACAATTTTATATTCTACTAATAAACAAATTATCTAATTTTTTATAATGAAACTTGTGAATCACTACACTATTAATGTCTGCAATTGAACCAAACAAAATAGGAAAATTGATACACAAGTTTCATTCTTAAATTATGAACTCTCTCTTTTTCATAAGCCGTTGGCATTATTCTAAAATAGCCTTTATATTCTAATGTTCTAATTTCAAAATTGATTTATGTTTAGGCCGTTGTTTTTTTTTTATTTATTATACGTGGCATCGATTCTGAGTCTTCTGCCACGTATTGAAAACTGTCGTCAGTGAACCGGCGGCGGAGCTAACTCGGGTAGATTGTCGGGCAGCGGCGGTAATACGTTTGTCTCAAATTGTCCAGACATGTTACCCGGTGGCGAATAGTTCGCGACGACTATTACCTTACCAGCGCGAGACCTCGCCTTGCCCACGCCGAAGAAACGTGTCGCTACCCACACCATTTGCGTGAAATGACCTGTAAGACATTGATTATATTAGTATATTAAAAGTGGAATTAATTTGGTTATAAATGGTCAAATATGTTTCTATTAACATTCTGTACCTGCATTAACATTGGCGTGAAGCACATCTGACTCCTTGAAGAAGTTATACTGTCGAACTGCCGCATACCAGTACGATGATACTTCTTGACCTAAAAGTCAGATCATACCATTTTGTTTACAATTCGTAGTTTCATAAAGTACCAAATATGCAACGTGGAACTTACAAAAATATTTTTTTAAGAAAGCTTTTAAAAAAAAAAGTAATTTCATGGTATTGTCTCATTTTTAAGCTTTGTATCGATCAGGCTTATTCCTAATTCAAGTTTTTATTTTTTATGAGTTACCAGTAACATCTGGCTGCAGATTGCTGACGGGTCGCTGGTATAGGTTTTGGCCCACGTCACGATCATTGCGATAGTGGAACTTGTTAGTGTGGGCAAGGTGGTTGGCCCAAGCTTGGGCGTAGTCGCAAAGCTGAAAGGAGGCTCACATTTTAATTAAAAAAATCTATGTATGGATTATGAGATACTATAGTCAAAATAAATTAAATTTAGGGATATTAAATTTAGGGATAATAAATTATAGTAAGGAATTGAAAAGCTTTGTGCACTTATTCTTACAAAATTTTATGTAATGTCAAAATTGTTTTGGATTTATGGTTTAGCAGGTATTTTTAGGATCACATTTTTATTGCCATTCGACCTTAAGTGTAGGTACTCAAACTTTGGCGTTTTATGCCTCAGCTAATTGGATGCGGCGGCTTTTTTAATGATCGTTTTGTAGGTTTATTACACTGGGGTGATCAGACGAAATGGATAGACAGGCTGTCTCCCAAAATGTTATCACCGTTACAAAAAAATTATAAATTAATTATGCTATGAATTTTGTGATGTTGTCATCTCTAGACTATTACCCTACACTACACAGACGTAGACATGAGTTCCATAACTATATCTGTTACCTCCGGTGCCATGTAGAGCTGCGGGGCTCCATGCCTCTGCCTGTACACGTTATGCCAGCACAGGCATTCCGTGATAAAGTCGCTGTCCTGCCACGCGGTCCGCACCTCGCTCCATTGCACTACCATGCTCACAGGTCTCGTTCGCAGCACCTAAATGTGTGGTATATCAAAGATTTACCTGAGTTGATTAACAAATAGTTCGTGACCATCTTCATCTCATATTAAATCACACAAAAAATCGACTTATATAGAAAAGATCCGCATATGATTTTGAACATTACTACATATTAATCAAGTTTTTTATTTATGTAGGTTAGCATTAACTACAACATTTTATTTTATTTTAAAGCCTAGATTTTTTCTATGAATATGATTCTGAATCGCTTTTATTTCTTTCATACTTGGCTTCTTCGTCGTAATGAGGTTATAGCATTAAAAGCGTTTAAAGCGCATAGAGACCTTTTCATTAATTTTTTATGGCGGGAAACTTTTCTATGAAAAGAAGGAGCTAGCTTTCAAAGTCGCGGGAAAGTTAAAACGATCGTTCTTAAATTTATAATGAGGGGAGAGCGATGAATTAAAAAACGTTTTATTTTTTTACAATTTGTTAAATTTGACATATGTTTACAAATTTTGAAATCTATATATATAAAAGAAAGTTGTGTTAGTTACACCATTTATAACTCAAGAATGGCTGAATCGATTTGACTGAAAATTGGTGAGCAGGTAGCTTAGAACCAGGAAACGGACATAGGATAAATTTTACCCCGTTTTCTATTTTTTTTTATTCCGCGCGGACGGAGTCGCGGGTAAAAGCTAGTAGAATATATTTATTGACGTAAAGTAACGTAACGTAAATAGATTACATTTTATTGAAAAATAATGTTCTTCATCAACTGAACATCATAAGGCAACGAAAACAAGTTCGTCAAGTCAAGTCTGTTAAAATGTTAGTCTTTTATCATTTTGCCTCATTTTTGTAGACAATCGCTACTGGGAGAACCAATTAGAGCGTCTTGTATTTTTAACTAACAACATCAGACGTAACTATTTCATATTTTATGTATAAAAGTATTATAATAATAAAAAAAATCCATCATACATACCTTAAATAAAGTCGGTTGCAAGGAATTTGTATATTGCAGGAAGGAAAATACAAAAGAATTACAATATACCGTACAGAAAAATGTTATGCGTTTTTATTCTAATTCCAGTAATGTTTGCCTTTTGTTACTTGTAGACGTAAAACAAAAAATAAGATGAAATTGTTTTCAAATTCTATTAAGTTATAGAAGCTAAAACTTTGTAGTGGTGCTGTTATGTAATTGTTGGATATATGAAATGTATATTTTGGTAAAAATATGAAGTGCAGAATAAAATAAACCGCATAATGTCTATCTAGAAACAACAAAAGACGTAGACGTTGCTCATTTGTTTTATAACACGTAATATTCCCAGATTATTATATCCTATGTTAAATTAATTATGTAGTCTGTGTCGAAGGCGATATGCGTCAGTCGAGGGTACCGCCATCAGCACTTATGAAATGAGATAACGTGATTACTTTAGGTATATTTCTTGAACCAATTACTTATGATATGAACAAACAGTCGTATTTCTGAAAGTTGATAAAGATTTTTTTCATAAATAAATTGTAAAGTTTTGATATTATCGTGTTGCATCTTATGGATTATATTCACTGACCTCTATAAATTAACAGGCTATAAACCGTGATATTTTGTGCCTGTTGAACTTTCGCCATTTCGCCGCTGATGGTAGCGGTCGATGGGCGGTTCGAATTAATGATTGAGTTAGAATTAATTGACAGGAATTAATAAGGTGCGTTTAATTACAAAACAAAGCAACTGGTAGCTGAAAATAAACTTGTTCTTCTTGTTTCTTAAAAAAAAGTTTTAGTCTATGTAAAAAAAATGTAATGGTCAAAGAGTAAAGTTATCTACCTATATAATATCGACGAAAAGCTTTCTGTTCAAAAGTTTATCCTTTTTATTAAGGTTATAAGAACTTGAAGCGGGATAAAAGCTGGCGATAATACTGTTAAGTCATTCAATAGTTGCGAAATCTGAGAATGTCGTAAATCTAAAATTATAAAGTAAGGGGGGTAAGGGAACTCTTGAAGAAGAACTGAATACGGTATTACTTTTTATTTACAAAAGTTTTTTGTTTCAAAAAATAAAATAAAAATAAAAGCAGGAAATGAATGTAGAATTAGATTCATGCCGGTATACAATTTAATTGGCACGCAAACGATACAATTTGCACATGACCTCGTTCGCGTGTGCGTTTCCCGCGCGCCGACCGTTTGGATTTAAATTGTTGCTTGTGCATAATAACTTTTTTTATGTAACTTTAAAGTCAGCAGAGAACTATATAATTTATTTAATATCATCACTTTATAAAGGTGCTTTTAAAAGGGTTATAAATAATGGTCCCAGTAATGCTGCTCGCTTGCAATTAAAATATGAAAACATTTCTTTTCAATGCACACCTTTTAAAGTCTAAGGTCACGTTTTCACTACAGCTTTTATGTTGAAATTTTTTGTAAAATACACATTCAAAGAGAAAATCTTTTGAATATGCATTCAGTAAAAGACATTTTTCTGTAAAGTATTCATAAATTTCCTATAAGTATTTAAAATTCATTTATGGCGTAAGTTTTGTCAAATAAGTTAGCGAAAGAAGTTTCTAAGATAGGCGATTTTATAATAAACAAGATATAATGCTTTCACAATAATTAGTAAGCACCTTATGTATGAAAATTGTACACAATATAAACATTTCATACAAACTTCATTTTACTTCGTTATAAAAATATCCAAGGCATGGAAGTAGGAAAACAATAAAGTATTAAGCATACATTGCTTGGAATATAAGGTTTATATTTCATTAAAGTAGATTTAAAGTAAACAAATTACACGACGCCGATGTACAAAGCGACCTCTTTCATACGGGCGTTTCATAATGAACATAAATTGTGATGAAAATGCCTCGTAGGTGTAACGCTGAATTGAATATACACCGCCTCTGCCTCTGCCAACTAAGTTTAATATTTTATAACACCTAATGAGATGTTTGAGATTGAAAACTCGACCTGCATTGTTTTATATTTCACTAGCTTTTACCCGCGACTCCGTCCGCGCGGAATGAAAAATAGAAAACGGGGTAAAAATTATCCTATGTCCGTTTCCTGGTTCTAAGCTACCTGCCCACCAATTTTCAGTCAAATCGATTCAGCCGTTCTTGAGTTATAAATAGTGTAACTAACACGACTTTCTTTTATATATATAGATATAGATAGATAGATAGATATAACATTTTTGTACATCTCTGCGTACATTTGTAATAAAATTTAGGAATATAAAATACATTTTATACACGCAGTTTAGACTAAATTTGGGGACCCTTAAACATACAGGGGATACGCGACTTTATTACTAGTCATTATCATATAGTTTATTTTGTATTGCATTTTACGTTATGGACTTGCACTATGTTTCTAATTTCGCTTTTTTAATTATTTATTGTGATAATTGTGCATCTTTCTTCTTTTTATTCCCTTCAATTCTGAAAGTTAGCCGCCAATTTAGAAAATGTATTCCGGTCTAATCAGTAGCGAATCAATTCCTTTATTTAAATAATAATTTTAAAATAGACAACATTGCATGTGTTAACACGTTAACTGCGAGGCCATTTTGGCGGAACTTTCAGCCAGTGCGTTTGAGGCCTGTTCGTGGCAAAGTTGAACTTTTTTCCAGTGCTATTGAGGCCTCTCCTGCCTCACAAAATTATGTTTTCGAAAAACATTTTTAAAAAATCCAAATTAGACGATATTTGCTTGAAACTTCACTCTTATGAACTTAAATATGTGCATAATATGAATCTAGCTTCGCCTGGAGTTAGGACGTTTCGTTAATGAATAAAGTAAAATTAAAAATTTGTCATCGGTTCTGCCTCAAATCGCACTGAAAGGAAGGTCAATTAATGCCTCGACTAGTGATGGGATTAAAAGAGAGTTGTAGTTACGATAAATGTTTATTGAGTATTAATCACAGAAAATGTTTTTCATTAAAACATGGTAAACAAAAAGATTTGTCACACTGGACACAAAAAGTCACAATTTTTTTAGTTTTTTTAGCAGCTTGCGTGCCATTCAATGTCAATCTTAATTTTTCGTAGCAACCTACGCAGCGCTTTCTTTGACCACCTCTTTGGAACAAATGATCAGCACATCTGCCGATAGGAAATCTTGGAATAAAATATATATTTTAGATCATCAGCAAAAACATTCAACGTTCTCTGTACAAAAACGATGATCAGCACACAATGGTAAAAATTGCCACTATGGACTAAACTTCGAATGGAACTGTGACTTGCTTAAAATAACAGTGAAGAATAATCCACAACTGAGCACACATTTTAAGGCAACACCCATGTGCAAAACAAAATAATGATGATAATTGAGTATTGTTAGTGGTGAATGTGCGTGCGTGCGAATATTATATTAAGTATAAGACGTACTAATCGTGCTATTTAAGTAGAATTAGTTAATAGTAGCTTGGCTTTTAGTGTTGTGTTTCTGGCTCGTAAATACATTCTGTGTCCGATTTATGCACTTTTGGTTCATCATAGACACAGGCCACCCCCTTAAAATTCAAAGTTGCAGTAATTTAGGTTTTGTATGGTATAAGTAAAATTTTTACCGAGGTCAACATAGTTTCTCATAACTCCAATAAACATTTTCAAATAAGTCAGATGAAGTACCATTATTGGTTTAAAACGTTAAGGATTTTAAAATAAAGTTCTACGCTTAATCTTTAATAAATCCTGCCAAAACGTCCTCGAAACTCGAAACGTTATCGAAACTTTCCACAACACTAAGCGAGGATGCGCGGCGCCCGCGCTTCGTGCAGTGCGGCCATGAGGCCTACAAATTTTGAGATAGATTTGACCTCAATCCGCACTAGGCGTAATTTATTTCTTTTTAGTGCGTTTGGGGCCTGTGGGACCTCATTTTTATCTAATTACGCTATTGGGCTAGATATCGCAAGAGAAACATTTCTATATATTTGTCTCTGTCGTACTCATAGAAATACTGATCTAGTAGCCTCCCGCACAGAGCGAAACAACCCGATTTTGACTGCCGCACCAGCGAGAAGTCACGCTTTGGGCCTATCCTGCCTCAATCCGCAGTTAACGTGTTAAATAGATTACACATACCTCAAACCAATAAAAGCTTAATAAAATAATAAAATTCTCTTGCCTGTATGCATTTGGCTACGATCCAAGTTCTGAATCCAGCGCATCAACTTTAACGGCCCACTACATTTTGTAAATGCGCACCGTTAATTTAACTCATGTGCAGTTACGGAGATAAATTGCTTAGCTTAGAATATATATGCACTATAAGTAAATCTATTCCATTAATAATAATTAATATGTCTGTATGTAACGTTGAAAAAAAAATTATATTTCGCCAACATGTTGTATTCGCGATGTTTTTATTGAATAATAAAAACATCGCGAATTATTTTTTTTCTGCCTATCGTACTGTCGGACACACAGTCCGTAAACCCGCAATTGTTCGGGGTTATCCCTCTGAAACGGTTAGAACGATCTTGACGTGACTTGACGTTAGCGTGCATTTTAGAGGCAAATTATTTTTTAAACTCCGCACTGAGGATGACGCGGATGACTCTAATACTGAAATAAATATAAAGCTAACTGAATTTTGACTGTCTCTTTCACTTTTAGCCGACTTCAAAAAGAAGGAGGTTATCGATCAATTCGACTGTATTTTTTTAATGAAATCATATTGCCAATCCTCTCAATGCTTTAAAAACAGCTGTGTTGTTAATACCGTCAAAAACTTGATTCGTTTTTTTTTTTGAACTTTTTAGTTGATTGCGTAACAAGACAGCCCGCAGTAGATGTTCAAAGTTTTCAAATATCAAAGGTTATTTTTCCCATTTCGTTTTTTATTTCGCTATATCAATGTTTACGTAACATACGAGAACGTACAGTATATAGGAAAAGTAGCAATTTTAATTTTTGAATAGTACATACTTTTCTGACGAAATTAAATAAAATTCAATTCTTTCTATTTCTCGTTCTTAAAAAATTATAGCCGTATATGACACAATACTCGTTATTATAACGTACTTAATAAACATTTTTACGCATCATTTAAGCACGATTCTCATTAGGTATATGTTTTTTAAAGAGTTTTTTAGTTGTAATTTGCCGCTCATATTTTTGTCTATTTTATTCTCTCTCAGCATGACACTTTTCAACATTGAGTATTCATTGCGTCCGCAAATTCCAATTAGTTTTTAATTGTCCTCCCTCCGGGTGCTGAATTGGTCACAATTTATCACAATAATTGTAGTGTTCGAGATTTACGATTGATTTCTCGAATTTAACAAAATAATGTATGGTAGTAATTGGATTCAAATATACTGCGGGTTTAACTTGCACTACACATATAACTTTATTTTTTTCCAAAACTTTTCTATACTATAACGCTTGCTTCGAACAGAGTGGTATTTATAACGAAAATTTTAATTGCTTGAAGCTTGTCGTTAATTGCTTCTATTAAACAATGAAATTCTATTGCAATGATAAATAAATGTTAAGTGTACTTTGAATGAATTACATTTTATAACAACCGTTATAATCACCAAGTACATTTATTTAAAAAAAGCTATATTGTATAACTATAATGTAGAGTACAGCATTTTTATCTGAACAAATGAGCTATTTAAGTGAACCGTACAACGAAACTTTCTACGGTATTGTTGTATTTACATTGTTCCAATCTATCTGATATTAAAATTCTTAATGTTCTACAAACGCGAGGGTCGGTGTTTTTAATATAAGAAAAACAACAAATTCCAGATTCTGAGAGATTTTTTTTACTATAAAACAAACGAAGAATACTTAACGCAAATCGTCATAGGCCGTAATCAAATACCGTAGAGGTAGTGTAGCGATTGCGTAGCATGTATGTAGCCAAGTCGTAGTAGCTACGCAGCATAAGTGTGTTATCCGCATACCGCACTAAATATCGATATTGCCAACTTTTTTCAATCAATTAAAAAATATCATTCTGCCAAGTAACATTTGACATTTTCTAGATTTTAATCTATTGATTTGCCTATACCAATAAAAATTGGAACTGGTCCAACTATATCACTTTTTATCACAAGCAAGAAAATTCAAGTGTAGACTACAAAATTACGTAACTTTAATCTTACTCTTACTAGTATTATAAAAGCGAATGTTTGGATGTATAGACGGATGGATGTTTGTTAGAAGGTATCTCCAGAACGGTTGCATGGATCTCGCTCAAATTTGACATAGTTGTAAAACATAGTCTGAAAGAAAACGGAGGCTAATTGAAGTTTTTTTTTTAAATTCCGCACGGACGAAATCGCGAGCGACAGCTAGTATCATTTAATTGAATCAGGCAATATATTGGCACAAATCGCAAAAATAATTTAATATCTTGTGGACAGTTCATTTCTACTAAATTTAGTAGAAATGTATAATAGTATAGTTTTCACTTCAACTAAATATAAAAACAAGTGAAGCGATATTACTGTACTCTATACTTTATTGTTTTCAAACTAGTACTAGTACATTTACTATTAAGGTCGTATGCTAATTTAAGCACTTGCTGCGACATTGAGCTCGTAGCATTATTTGCTTTGTCATATTATATGCTAATGCTAGTTTTATAAAGTGAAACATGTTAAATGCTTTTTTAAATGGAGTGAGTCTCTTGCCTCGAATATACTAGTTATCGAAAGAATATAAAAAAGTTTGTTTGTTTTAACATTCACATTACTTACACTTGCACTTTTCCGATAATTTCCGTTTCTGTTTGGTCAAAGATAAATAAAGGGAAAACAATATATGATAACTAGTGTTACAACAATAGTATTCTACGGTTAGCCGTAGAAGTCGCACAACATGTCCTTTAACTTAGAGATTTTCAAATTTTAAAGCCGAGTGTATTTTGTACCTAAAATTTTAAAAACAAACTGATCATGTAATGTTGAAGTTTAAATTGAAACTGTTAAAATACAAACTTTATTAATTTAATACTTTGTTTCGTTAACCGACTTTACCACGTAAAACTCATAAATCGTGGAATTGATAATATTTACATGCGAAGGTCAAATTTAAAAATTTGCTTATTTAAAAATAATATATAACCTTTGGCAACATCGCAGTTAAAAATTTACGTATAAGTAATAGTAATTATACACATTGCATTAGTACACTGTAAATAGCTCGTCTTAGCGAGGGCAATATCGCGCCTCCCATAAATATATGAACGCTAATAAGGAATATCAGCTTTTAAATTGAGATTATCGGAGATAAGACATACATTTGACATTTTTTACATAATGAAATCTTTCTTAAAAAAATAGACGTTTAAAATATAGACATTCAATAGAATATTATTATTCTTCGTTAGATAGCAGCTTCCCGCGACTTAGTCACAGTCACACGATCAGCTACACGATCTTAGTGTAGCTTCCCAACAGTGAAAGAATTTTTCATATCGGTACAGTACTTTCGGAGCCGATTCAATACAAATAAACAAACAAACAAACGATCAAAACGTTTCATAATATTTGAAAATGTTAGATGACTTGTTTTGAGTGAATGTATTAAT
The DNA here is from genome assembly GCF_912999745.1 of Papilio machaon. NCBI lineage: Eukaryota > Metazoa > Arthropoda > Insecta > Lepidoptera > Papilionidae > Papilio > Papilio machaon. The sequence continues at coordinate 9,461,520 of NC_059988.1, forward strand.
ATATACTTTTTTTAATCAAAGAAACATTAGAAACTTACAACAAAAGTGCACAATTAAAACTTTATACAATTTCACTAGAAGCGTATATAGGAGCTATTAGTTCTTAGTTCTCGCTACAAACTTCACTGAACAGGTTCAGTATTCGACCGAAATTGCAACAGATTGGTAACGAAGTTAAAACTTTGTTGTTTGTACCTACATTGCTTCAGTAAGACTAATTTTTAAAGTGAATTTAAAATACGAATTTACTTTACTTCATTTCGTATTAGTCTATTTGGATGCAGAAATAGACATCGTTAAATGTTACGTTTCTTTTATTTCGAGACGGTGCTGAAATAACAAAAGAATATTTTTTCACGTAGCACTAAAAATGTAAAAGTAAGTTTGTATGTTTAAGGCTTACTCATTTCCTGTTATATAAATAGAAAGGCACAAATAATTTGAAGTGAATTAGTAATATAAGGTAAATAAAAATAAATATGTAAGTACATAAATAAAAAGTAAACTTGTACCTACCTGGAACTTATACCTACATGTGCATTACTATTCTATCATACTAATGTTATAAATGCGAAAGGTAATATGGATGTATGGATGTTTGTTTGAAGTTATCTCCGAAAGGGCTCAACGGATCTTGATGAAATTTGGTATAGATCACGGAATCATTGGCGACAACCTTTTATTTAAATAAATGACATACTAAATGACTACTCCATCTTTCACCGTTACTATGAAAATAAAAAATAAGTAAAAGCCGTAGAACATAATTTCCTCGTTCTACTTGAAATATATTATTACGTTATGAATGTGTATGGAAATATGCCGGAATCTCGTTCCGCGGAATTGACTCGGCCGAAGAGTAAGGGTGCGAGGGACAAGGTCACCAAATATTGGGTGTAACAGGTCAGGGACATCCCGCTTCGCTTCCGATACGCGATTCTGAACAAGAACCTAAAAATAAAATGCGTAAGAACTACATTTAAGTAGTGTCAGGGCCGCCGTTTTTTTTTTGCTCTCGACTTTAGGGCGGCATAGTCAATATAACAGGAAACAGCCAGCGATCTGACCCTGCTCCTTAACAAAGTTTTAGTTGCCTAAGGGCATTAGTAGCTCTTTCGATCATTAAAAATACTAATGAAGGCAATTAATCTATCCATAATCGTGTTTAAAACAATCGAACTAAGATTATTAGAGTTGACAATGTTAAGTAAGTTCTTAGTCTTAAAGTTTTTGTCATAATTACTACCTATTTCATTGCAGTACCACTAATTGTAATATTAAAACCCTTTGATGGCAACCGATAAAGAACGTCCAAACTTTAACTTACTACATAACTTATTTGGTTTATAACATGTTGTTAATTAAAATTTAACGGAATAATAAATACGTTTGTTACGAGTTTATGAGGCACTTGACATTATTTCCGTAATTTAACACATGTTTTTTTTTTGGTTCAGTACATTTACTTTGTTTTTTTATTTCAATTAGTCACAGAAATAACAAAAATTTACCTCTTTTCGCAATTGCATCTTTTTTTCTATTTCGGCATCGTTGTAAAATTATTACTGTCAAATAATTCTAATTTAATAAAGAAGCAAATTAATTTCACATACTTATGTAACAATTTTAACATGTATAACACCCTCTGGATATTTTTCACAGAGGATTATATAATAATTGTAAATCATACACTTTTCTACGAGTACTATGATCATTTATTTAACTTCTGTTAAATGTCACAAACAATAAAAATATAAAACTATACAACAAAATCCTTTCTCTCTTTACATTTTTTCACAACTTAAATTATTCAATTGTTTTATTTCTTCTACTATTACGCACGGCTTCGCATTACTGGCCAGTACGACTTCCATGTCAGCGTACAACCCCTGCCGTGCTACCAAGGAGGTTCGATGAGTATCAATATGCATTATACAGTAATTAAATAAAGTGGACATTTATAGTATTGACCATTTGTAGTATTGGGTTCGAGAGTGGTAATAAAGTTTTATTACTTGTTAGAGTACAAGCGAAGGGGTCACGTCCTTCGTCCGCATTCAGAATCAATAAAAAGCTTCGAGTCTAAGATCTACACGCGATCATTGAGATTAAGAACTCATGTTTAGCTTTCATCCGTCATTTCATAAAGCTTTTTTTTCAACGAGTTACTTAATCTTGTATCACAATTACTTATAAAAAAAGGTTTTTGACAGACAGACAGACGGACAGATAACAAAGTTATCCAGTAACAGTTCCGTTTTTTCCTTTCGACGTACGGAACCTTAAAAAGAACTCAATTATGTAATAAAAAGCATTGAACACTACTAAACTGTGTATATTTTTTCGACTTACCTTTTGTAAAAGCTTCGGTCTGTTGTCGAGTTGTTCTGGTTTGGCATCGTCTTTCGAGTGGTCGTCGTTTCTTGAATGCCTGTTAAATATAAATTTAAATTGAATTATATTAATAAATATTTCAAAGTTACTATGATTGACGTACAAAAAATTATTATAATGAAAATTAAGAAGTTTCATATAATGTACTAAATGCACGATTTTGATTTGGCTGCAATATTATTATCTTTCTTAATGCATTGACAAACACTTGCTGCCCAAATTCTTTATCTTATTAAATCTACATTTAGGGACTCATTTAGGTATCAATGACTGAAAGTGACAGTATATCTTAAGTACATTAATCATACTTAGTAAGTATTCGTATAGTAATAAAACATAAATAAAATGACCTACCAATTTACCCATGAACTGAATTATCTAAACCCGTTGCTTCGTATTCAGCGTCCAACTTTTAAGCTTTAACGTCCCTGAACTTTTACTTTCCTTTCACGTTTCATCAATGATTTAATCCGGAGGGGAAAAAACATTTTTCAAAAGTGAATCGTATTGACCTTGAATGTAGATGAATCGCTGTTTATGTAGAGTTAGAGATAGAGCCGATTTCGTATTCAAAGCATATACAGCACGAAATACTTTCTCTGTAACTCTATATACAATCTTCTTGGGGTGATTACATAAAATTAAACATTACAAGATCGTAAACTCTCTTACTGTCAAACTCACAGTATCACTCGGAGTATAACTGTTATACTCTTAACATAGTTAATCTTATCAACCTTTTACATCAATTAATATATCTATCGTGCACGTAATTTGTACTTATATCACACGCAAACAGTTAAATATGTATTTGAACACAAGTTAATTTAAGTTTAAATTGCAGTGATAAATGTAAATAAGGCCTGATTTAAATTGTTCCAGTACTGTAGGACAGTAGCGTTGCCTTGGCATGAACTGCTTTATCTCACTTGAGCCACAGTGTTTACGTTATGTTAGCGCTGATTTTGAGCAGTACTGTCCTAATTTATGATGTAAACCAGTCTTGACAAACCAATAATTCATGTTCTCTATAAAAATATAATAAGAATAGTGTAAAAAAAAATGTCTATTGTCCTTTAATAATTAAAAGTTACTAACTATTTAAATTAAAATAAGTACTTTTTTAAAATTTACGCATAATAGGTAAAGATAAATGTCCGTTGAACCTTGTTAAAGTAAATCTCTTGTAATAGTCTGCGATGCGTGTTCTGTGGCAATTGACTGCACGCTATGCCGCAAGCCCCAAGGTTGATCACATGCAAACTGTTGCCTGTTGATTTTTTAATTTTATCGTACCTATGAATACGATTAACAGGACCGTAAAAACTGTAACATTGAAATAACAATCCTTATATAATAAAGCGTAAACATCGTCATTTCAGCATTTGAAATTTGCAATTGAAAGTTTTATGCATGGCAAACAATAAAACAAAGTTTTTCTGTGTATTAAAAATCAATGGAATTTTATGCGGATAAAGCCGCACGGGAACAGCTAGTTTTATTACGTATATTTCGTGTTTCTGTTTCATAGTTTTAAATACCAACTAAAGTTCTTATTAGACTGATTTCGTCTTCTTGTTTTATATCGAAACTTATTTGAACTTTCCATTATTAAAAAAATATCTCTATATATATAAAAGAAAGTCGTGTTAGTTACACTACTTATAACTCAAGAACGGCTGAATCAATTTGACTGAAAATTGGTGGGCAGGTAGCTTAGAGTCAGGAATCGGACATAGGATAATTTTTAACCCGCTTTCTATTTTTTATTCCGCGCGGACGGAGTCGCGGGTAAAAGCTAGTTTAGCATAAAAATGTATAAGTAAAGTGAGTAAATTGATATGAATGTCAATATTTTCAATATCATTGTTCCCTTTCGTCTCGACCCGTGTCATAAGCGAGTTAAGGTAACATTTATCATCTGGTGTCCTTCGTAAGTGTTACTTCAATTTTATAAGTAGGTCACCCAGTTTTAATACAAACAAATCTATTTAAATTATCTTCTTTATTGTATTATTCTAGCTACTTCTTTAGCAAATATCGTACTTGTAGTGTGTAGTGTAAGAAGTTTCCACAGCTGAAACAGCCGTATAAAATTAAAAATATATTGTTATTTCTATTTCGTCAAAGATTATGAGAGTGAAGACAAATATGCTTATGTACACGTATTTCGGTACTGGATTCTAACGGTAAAACATCCAAAAAATTTATTCGTTTCAGTTTTACTCTATGTACGTAGATAATAACGTTATAGTTTTTTTCTTTTTGTAATAACACCTCTAAATAGCGGAATAAGTGTTAAATTACTTTAAACGGTGGTAAACTTTTATTGTTTCCCACCAAAGAAGCGAATGACGAAAAGAGGTGCATTTTATATATTAAAAAGTGACAAACGAGAAAACGACCACAAACACCGAAATAACTTCCGCAATCGCAGATACGCAGATCTTTAATATTTGAAGGAAAGGAAGCATGGAAGCCTTCATATGCGTCCTCTCCACCGTCAAATCCAGTTTCATTTCCGAAAAGGATGTAAAGGGCAAGAGGGCTAAAACCTCGGGGGTATTTTTTTAACAGATGTAAGTCTTTTTATGAGGCTGAAGTGTGAAACCTTAGAGTGACGTTTCTGGGTTGCTTTGTTATATGATACCCACCTGTCGTGATGCAGGAGGGCAGGTGCGACCTTCTTCCTGAGGTTGGCGAGTGCGGCGAGCTCCTCGCGTTTGCGGGACGGCGGCGGCGCCCCGCACAGCGTCAGCAGCGGCGTTGGTGCCGGCTGAGACGCTCGCAGCAGACTGCAAATATTTAACATCGATCATTACTAGGCTTAGTTAAGTAGCTAATGTATTAAGGAACTGTTTATAGGCATAATGCTCCGCCATTCTGACAAAAACAAACTATTGTTATTAGTTAACATTTTTAAAATTTGTTTTTTTGTAGTTGGATTTGATTTCCAGTAAGCGGATAACATCCAGGTTTGTCTTATATCATAAAACATTAAGGACATCATTTTTATAATTTATAAGTTATTATAGTTCTTACTTCATTACTAACTAAAACAAATGAAGTGTAAGCAATGTTAGAGGAATAAATGAAAGAAAATCCGTTAAAAAGTATACGTAGTTTTTACTCGTTTTCGTAATGAATTAACAAAGAAAGATCCGTCGGATCCTTTTTTTATACCTAAGCGTGACTGAAATATACAATATTATGTACAACGATGTTAATACATACAATAAGCGATTTACTAAGCTACAAAATAATGGTAAAAAAGGAATATCTTATGTTAGATAACATAAAATAAAGAACAATACTAACCGTTTTGAGACCGGCGTCCTCTTTGAAAGAAGAGTGTACTCGTAGAGATTGGAAGTCGACGGATGAGGTTGAAAGGCAGGCGTCGGTGGATAATATGCTTCATCTTCTTTGTAATTATTATTCACTAACACAGATTTTAAAGGCAATAATTCGACATTATCGTCGTCACGGCGCTCGCGTGGCGACGTCATAGTGCGGGAAGCATCGTGCGCGACCGCCGGCTGCTTGCAGCCTACTGAAAGATGTGGCCTTGAAAAAGCTGCAGTGTAGTGTCGGGACTGAGATGAGACGAATCCTGTGGCCATAGTGATAAAAATTGATAATTCCTACTAAAAAATTCAGTAAACCTTTTTTGTAGTTGGCAAAGGACAATTTTGCTAATATTTAACTATGAGGCGCGAATTTTTTTTACACATTTAAACAAGTTTCTATTGAGTTTACAATTGAATTATCGTCAAGAAGAGTCTATTACTGATATCCATTGTACAATTTTATCTTGTAAAATAGATACAATTTTATTATATTTTGAGCAATGCTCGACAATGCGGTAATGTTATTTAATCCAAAATGTTCCGCCACATCCCTAGAGCTGCGCTACCCGGCCGAATAAAACGAACCCCAGGCTCACATGCGCAGTGCGATTTGCTTGTATCCGTTTTGGGCTATCGTGCAATTATAACAACTTTTGCACTAAGTATTTAAGTCCGACAAATAATTTAAGGCTCATTACACATTTGAAGTGACTACATTTATAAATGAAGCGATTTATGAAAAGGTAGTTATTTTCTGGATTTTGTTACATTTTTTCAATGATTCCTTTTTTATCACTATTAATAGTAGCAGTACCAAGGAGCATCGTACCCAGTAATATTAATCTCCGCTTGAACGATAAAATACTAGTATCCGCTACTACAACGTCAGTAGGGAGGTCAAATAATCCCGCTTTATTAAAACCTTTTATTTAGTTTTTAATTCTTATTATGTTGAAAGCCAATGTGGTGAAAGATATTAATATTCTCCTATCTGTACATTGTATATTACACTATACTTACATAAAAACTAATGACGCTGCAGCATACATATTCGTTTAATTTACTTTTATTATTTATTCGTACTATATTTATGTTTATTTCTTTCATTTTCTTAAAATGTAAGGACATACTAAGTCCTTATACATTGTAATACATTAATCATTGGACGGGTGATATGGATTATGCTTGTTACCGACAATTTGCTAGAGTTGATGTAATGCTGTAAATGAGACAAAGTATTACGTTTATAATGCTTTTATTTATATATTTGATTTCTTAAAGACTAACCAATGGAATCAATTGATTAGAACCAACGGAAATAAACGTTGTAATTGATAAAAATACGGACGTCCTCTTCGACATTAATTTAGCAAAAACATGGCAACCTTAATTCTGCCACCTCCTTGCCACTCCTGCACTCCTGCATGTCATCGCCTGCCTATCACAGTCAGCAGTTATCTGTCAGTGTCATTTTGTTTTTGTTAGTTTTTGATGTTTTATTTATGCCATTGTAGTTATTAAAGGTATTTTTTTCAAATAGCAAAGAAGGAATATTTAGAATAAGTGTAAATCGAATTTAAATGTTTATCATCTCAGCCATACAATACAAATACGAAAATAGTTTACTGGAAGTACACAACTGGTAAAAGGTAAACTACAAATAAAAAGTTATTAATAATCCATATAATTTTAATTAATTATATTAAAAAAGTAATACGCTTTTAGTCGCAGTGGTCAATATTTTCAATTATGCTGTAATGAGTTATGTCATAAGATTTTGTTTGAATTATTTCACCACATTTTTCATATTTTAGCAATACATATATAAATTATGTTAACAGGGGGACAACGATTTTAATTTAGATTTGTATATGTTTCTATTTTTTTGAATATTCATACAAGTAAATCAAAAGTTGCAATTTTAATATGTTAATAAATATTTAATCTATTCAATTTATCAGATGGAAAATGGAGATGTGTCACCGTTAAATAATTGTCAGACTAAAGAGGCTAGAAGACTATATATTTATGATATTGGTACTAAACTAAATACACCTGGTCAATACGATATTGGTGGCACATATACTGAAGATGAGTCAGATCTATGGTTTTTTTGTTCCACATCTTTATGTCCAGGTTACCAGTATCTACTCAATGTATTTGTGTGCCATAGAAAACCAGGAATCATATCTGTAGGAATAAGCACAAGTGATGTATTAACATATAAAGTTAATATTGGGACTGTAACAAATAATGTTTTACCTGATTCATTGTCATGGCAGACATTAAGGGCTGTGGAAGCTGATGAAATTAACCATATAAAAACGTTTTGCTTCACTGAAACGGATATGGTGAGGATGAAGTATGAAACTTTGATTGTACCTTTGAGTATAGAATGGGAGCCAAAATGTTTTGTATCAGATAGTGTTATAAAAAGAGTCAAACTAAAACATAACTTTGGAGAATTACTATCAAATGAGAGCAGTAAAGATTTTGAGCTTAAGACACCGAGCGGCAAGGTCTACAAGATTCACAAACTTATTTTGGCTGCTCAAAGTCCAGTACTGAGGAAAACACTTAAAAACTTAAATGAAAAATCACTACTTCTGGACATTTGCGACAATGATTTAGAACTGCTACTTCAGTTCTTTTACACTGGAGCAATAAACAATGTATCAGAACAAAACTGCATACAACTACTAGAAATTGCTGGAAGATTTGAATTAAGAAGCTTATTCCTTTTTATGCAAGATGTTGTAAAGAAACAAATAACAGTTGAGAATGCTATGGATATTGCAATAATATCTGAGAAATATAAACTAGAAGATATGCAAAAAAATATATTTCAATTTATAAAAGAACATCCACAAGTCTTAAATACAGAAAGTTGGAAAAAATTGAATGATATAAATTTAACTAAAAAGCTTTTAGAAAACATTTATAAGGGCAGCATTTGATAAAAATATTATTGAAAATCTTGTTATTGTTGGATTTGAAAGTATTATTTTTTTGCTAATGTTTTTTTATAATTTTGAAATGTGAAATATATTTTTGAAATGTTATTAAAGATGATTAAGAAATTTTATTTATACTTTTACTTAAATAATGCCTCATGCTCAGATCATAGATGATATGTAAACCTCCTACAGATGGAGTGGAATGTTTTAACTTTAAACAAAGTGAAAATAACTAATTTACTAAAATAACTATCTAGATTTTAATATAAAATGCCACAATTTAACTAGTGCTGTAAAAGTAACATTCTACTATACTCGGAAATTCAAATAAATAAGTTACAGCCCACAATAATACTGCAATGGAATGAAATCAGTAGAAATTAAAAATGTGCACATGGCAATACTGTCACAGTCATGGGATCAGATCTAGGACCGAGTATATAACTATTAATAAGGACCGAGTATTCTTTATCTGAGGCTCAGATAAAGAATAGATAGAATATATACTTGGTCCTAGGTCATGGGTTAGGATAGGATCTATTCTTAAACTGAGGTCATGGGTAACTCAACCAAAATTGATGATCTGCAGACTGCAGATCAACCAACGTTTCGCATGTGTGAAGCATCAGTGAACCGGCTCGCAGTTCAGCCTAATTTGTATCTGTACAGCTGCATAATAGCGTCATCAATTACATTATACTAGCTGCGAAGTTGACAATTTAGCCCATTTTAGCCTTTTAAAGAAATGCACAATGACCAATTTGAGTCAAAAAATCTCGTTACTTCTAAAATAGGCATATGCTTTAAAAAGACTTTGGTAGCTGGTAGGTAACTGGTAGCTGGTTTATCTTAACTTCGCTAAATTCAATTCCTACAGAAAATATAAAAGTATTGCACTCTGCACAGCAAAACATAAAAAAACAATAGCTTTTGCTCGCGACTCCGTCCGCAATGAATTAAATAAAAATGTTCCTAAAAAATTCTAAACCTAAGTCAAATTTATCGAGATCCGTTGAGCCGTTCTGAAGATACCTAATAATAAACATCCATCACAATATAGCAAGATTTAAATTACATTAAAACCAACGTAATACGATGTAAAAATATTATTTGATTTATAAATATTTTTTGTGTGTAAACACATTTTATTTTTAGTAATTTTAACAGGCTGGTCATAGACAAGTTACACATACACGCGCAGCAAATTGAAATTCTCCCT